>NW_028318303.1:2230000-2472500 GCF_062004578.1 Staurois parvus
TAGTCAGCATGGAGAAATAGTTCTCTGTTCTTGGTGTCAGCGGGCGGAACAGTTCCCCATCGTTGGTGTCAGCGGGCGGAACAGTGCCCTATCATTGGTGTCAATAGGAGGAATAGTTCCCCATCGTTGGTATCAGTGGGAGGAACAGTTCCCCATCATTGGTGTCAATAGGAGGAATAGTTCCCCATCGTTGGTGTCAATAGGAGGAATAGTTCCCCATCATTGGTGTCAATAGGAGGAATAGTGCCCCATCATTGGTATCAGTGGGAGGAATAGTTCCCCATCGTTGGTGTCAATAGGAGGAATAGTTCCCCATCGTTGGTATCAGTGGGAGGAACAGTGCCCCGATCATTGGTGTTAGTGAGAGGAATAGTGTCCTATTGTCAATATCAGTGGGAGGAATAGTACCCCATTGTTGGTGTCAGTGGAAGGGACACTCTCCCATTGCTGTTGTCAGTGGGAGGAATTGTGCCCTATCGTCGGTGTCAGTGGGAGGAATAATTCCCATGTCTAGTGTCAGTGTGAGGAACAGTTCCCCATTGTTGGTGTCAGTGGGAAGAATAGTGCCCTATTGGTGTCAGTGTGAGTGGAAAAAAAAACATTGTTGGTGTCATTGGGAAGTATAGTTCACTATTGTTGGTGTCAGTGGAAGGAATAGTGCCCTATCGATGCTGTCAGTGGGAGGAATAGTGCCCCATCATTTACATGAATGGGATGAATAGAACCCCATTGTTGGTATCAGTGGGAAGAATAGTTCCCCATCATTGATGTCAGTGGGAGGAATAGTACCCCATTGTTGGTGTCAGTGGTCGGAATAGTTCACTATTGTTGGTGTCAGTAGGATGAATAGTGCCCCATTGTTGGTGTCATTGGAAGGAATAGTTACCCATCATTGATGTGAGTGGGATGAATAGAACCTCATTGTCGGTGTCATTGCGAGGAATAGTTCACTATTGTTGGTGTCAGTGGGAGGAATAGTGCCCTATCGATACTGTCAGTGGGAGGAATAGTTCCCCCTCATTGACATGAGTGGGATGGAGTGGGATGAATAGAACCCCATTGTTGGTGTCAGTGGGAAAAATAGTTCCCCATCATTGGTGTCAATGGAAAGAATAGTAGCGCATTGTTGGTGTCTGTGGGAGGAATAGTGCCCAGTTGTTGGTGTTAGTGGGAGGAATTGTTTCCCATCATTGGTGTCAATGGAAGGATAAGTGCCCTATTGTTGGCATTGGTGGGAGGAATAGTGCTCCATCAGTTATAGCAGTAGTGAGACAAGGGCCAAATAAAGGCAAGCAAAGGGCCACATCCCGCCCTCGGGCCGCAGCTTGGAGACCCCTGGTTTAAAGAATCATACTCATGCAAAGTAAGTAAAAGTTGAAAAGGCGGAGGAGGAGGGGCAGATCAAGCCCAGGGGCGGACTGACAACTCATGGGGCCGCCAGGCAATAAAGGATCATGGGGCCCCTGTGTCCTTGCCCAAACTCAAAAAAGCCTAAGAAAAAGGTACCAGGGGCATCTCATGGGGCCCACTACTGACCCCGGGCCCTCAAGCAGTGCCTGAGTTTCCAAATGGTCAGTCCGCCTCCCTGGACCAACTGCCGCACATCCAACAGTGAGCCAGTACGCTGGATGACAGTAAACGTTAGTCTGATTTGTTTTGGCTTTCCTCTGTTCCGCTATTCTGCTACTATTCAGCGACTAACCCACGTTGTTTATTGGCCTCCTTTATTCTTAAGCTCTATTACTGGATGTTTCGGTGGAAACTTCATCAATTCCGGGAACCGTACGCCTGGTACGCTCTGTTTACATTAAAAAATACACAATGCGCTGCTATTATAATGGCTGCTTTTTGTTTGCATCCCAAAAAAAAATTTTTTTGTCTTTAAAAAAAAAAAAAATCCAATTAGGGCAAACTCTGTTCTTTGTTTAGGTTTTCTGGGCTATACCATTCAGGTGGAAAGTTGGAGTATTTCAGAAAGGTAAAGGACCGAGTGTTCCATGCAGCAAAGCCAAAAAAAAACCTTTGTATTTTGTCATTTAATATTTTTGCACCAAATGTGTTTTTAATCATTTAGCCGTAATTTGAAGCTTGAAACCCGAAGAATAAAGCTAGAAATGGTCAACCAACCGAGTAATGAATTGCTACGTTATAACTATGTTCCTCAGTTTTTTAAATATACAGAAAAGAGAATATGTTGAATTAAATGGGCTCCTATCCCTCTTGTATTGAACTGTATCGTTGCTGTATTGTCTCCCGTTATATTGTAAAGTGCTGAGCAAACTGTTGGCGCCATAAATCCTGTATAATAATAATAATAATATTCAGTTTCCTCTTTCCATCTACCATTGTGATTTTTGAAATTTTTATAGTAAAATTTGTATGTCAATTTAATTTTTTCAAACATTTAAAAGCCTAAAAAACATTTTTCTAAATATTTGTATAAAGTCTTCATTTTTACAAATAAAAATTAAGTATTCATTGCACACCTGACATTGTGTTCGCAAAAGCAATGCTGGGCTTTCTAAAAGCTGACTCCATCCAATTAAGCTAGATAAAGCCCAACTCTAGGTTGGGTAACCCCACTGCTGTTGCACTCCCCTCTTGCAAAGGTTTAGTTCTCGCTGTCTTTAGTCAAATTGCATGACTTGGGGGTTCCTCTTTTACTTCTTTTCTTCTCTGGCAACAAACAATTGCTAGTCCAATTTGGACGTCAATTTAATTTTTTTTAATATTTATTAGCTTGAAAAATATTTTTCTAAATATTTGTAAAAAGTCTTCATTTTTTCAGGAAAAAATTAAATATGCATTGCACACCTGACATTGTGTTTGCAAAAGCAATGCTGGGCTTTCTAAAAGAGAGCCGAGCACCGACTCCATCCACTCCAGTTAGATAAAGCCCAACTCTAGGTTGGGTAACCACACTGCTGTTGCACTCCCCTCCTGCAAAGGTTTTGTTCTCGCTGTCTTTGGTCAAATTGCATGACGTGGGGGTACCTCTTTTTCTTCTTTTCTTCTCTGGCAACAGACAATTACTAATACACATCTTCATTTAACTAGTCCAATTTGGACGTCAGTTTCATTTTTTTTTAACATTTATAAGCTTGAAAAACATTTTTCTAAATATTTGTATAAACTTTTTAGTTTACAGATAAAAATGAAATACGGGTTGCGCACCTGACATTGTGTTTTCAAAAACAGTGCTGGGCTTTCTCAAAGAGAGCCCAGCACTGCCTCCATCCACTCCAGCTAGATAAAGCCCAGCTCTAGGTTGGGTAACCCCTCTTGCAAAGTTTAGTTCTCGCTGTCTTTGGTCAAACTGCATGACCTGGGGGTCCCTCTTTTTCTTCTTTTCTTCTCTGGCAACAAACAATTGCTAATACACATCTTCTTTTAACTAGTCCAATTTGGACATCAGTTTCATTTTTTTTTAGCATTTATAAGCTTGAAACACATTTTTCTAAATATTTGTATAAACTTTTTAGCTTACAGATAAAAATTAAATACCGGTTGCGCGCCTGACATTGTGTTTTCAAAAGCAATGCTGGGCTTTCTAAAAGAGAACCCAGCACTGCCTCCATCCACTCCAGCTAGATAAAGCCCAACTCCAGGTTGGGTAACCCCACTGCTGTTGCACTCCCCTCTTGCAAAGGTTTAGTTCTCGCTGTCTTTGGTCAAATTGCATGACTTGGGGGTCCATCTTTTTCTTCTTTTCTTCTCTGGCAACAAACAATTGCTAGTCCAATCTGGCCATCAATTTCATTTTTTTAAAACATTTATGAGCTTGAAAAACATTTTTCTAAATATTTGTATAAACTTTTTAGTTTACAGATAAAAATTAAATATGGGTTGTGCACCTTACATTGTGTTTGCAAAAGTAATACTGGGCTTTCTCAAAGAGAGCCCAGCACTGCCTCCATCCACTCCAGATAGGTAAAACCCAACCAGGGGCGGACTGACCATTTGGAAACTCGGGCTCTGCCCGAGGGCCCGGGGTCAGTAGGGGGCCCCATGAGATGCCCCTGGTACCTTTTTCATAGGCTTTTTTGAGTTTGGGCAAGGACACAGGGGCCCCATGATCCCCTATTGCCCGGGGCCCCATGAGTTGTCAGTCCGCCCCTGAACCCAACTGTAGGTTGGGTCCCCCCTACTGTTGCACTCATCTGTCTTCGGTGAAGTTGCATGATGCATGGGCTCCACTTTATCTGCTCGCCTTCACCGATGGTAGAGTGCTCAAGAGAACTTTGCTCCCATCGTTATGTAAGCGACGGTTAGAATGACCTTTGTGTCAACCTAAAAGAAGACCGAAGATGAAATGATGATTCTGCGAGAGATACTGCCGGACAGGAGGTGATTATTGTACCCAGAGATGCTTTTCTTAACAGAATGTAAGGCATTTTATTTTTTTTTTATTAGTTAAAGATTGAGCTGGCCTTAACAGGGCTGTTTATGGTAGCAGACTGGATAGGAGATATGTGTCCATCCATGCATTGTATAGGAAGTATTGGGGGAAAGATGCCACGCTCCTTGGACAGCCCATGTGCTAGATCAGAATAGAAAGCAGTCTCAGCCTAGGCTCTTCCCAAACCATGCCCCCTGACCAGGGGCGGACAGACAACTCATGGGGCCCCCGGGCAATAGGGGATCATGGGGCCCCTGTGTCCTCGCCCACACTCAAACCACACCAAAAAAATCCTATGAAAGGTACTAGGGACATCTCATGGGGCCCCGTACTGACCTGAATGGTCAGTCCACCCCTGCCCCTGACACGTTTTGCCCAGCCCACAGGGCTTAGTCATAGAGGACCCCTATGACTAAGCCCTGTTGGTGGGATGAAATACATCATGAAATACATAAATAAATCAATGAAATACATCAGTGGCCATGGCCTGGGAGGAGCCTTGGCTGAGTCTGCTGTTTTGCCCAGCCCACAGGGCTTAGTCATAGAGGTCCCCTATGACTAGGCCCTGTTGGTGGGATGAAATACATCGGTGGCCATGGCCTGGGAGGAGCCTTGGCTGAGTCTGCTGTTTTGCCCAGCCCACAGGGCTTAGTCATAGAGGACCCTATGATTAAGCCCTGTGGACGGGATGAAATGCATTGGTGGCCATGGCCTGGGAGGAGCCTTGGCTGAGTCTGCTGTTTTGCCCAGCCCATAGGGCTTAGTCAAAGAGGACCCTATGACTAAGCCCTGTTGGTGGGATGAAATGCATCGGTGGCCATGGCCTGGGAGGAGCCTTGGCTGAGTCTGCTGTTTTGCCCAGCCCATAGGGCTTAGTCATAGAGGTCCCCTATGACTAAGCCCTGTTGGTGGGATGAAATGCATCGGTGGCCATAGCCTGGGAGGAGCCTTGGTTGAGTCTGCTTTCTATTTCGATCTAGCACACAGGCTGTCCAAGGAGTGTGACATCTTCGAACTATATGTAACTGCTATCAGAAGCTTGTCTAAAGCACCACCTGCTGACTGAAACTGGTAGATGTGAAATATTCATTTATAACATAACATATATACCTAATCTAAAATTGTATTTTTTATCATCAAAAATAAATGTAAAAAATAAATAAATATTCAGTATCAATTTCCCATTACAATTACCAGCCATAATGTTCTCCTTACTTTTGGATATATAAAGATTGTTCCTTTCCTATTGTGTAATGGTAATTTCTATACTACTCATGCAGTTGGTAAATGTGTATTATACATTCTTCTAAATGTTAGTATACCACAAATACTTTTTAAGTTTTGTAATTCTCCTTTAGCTGTATGAGTATCCATTTATAAATTATATATATGATTTATTTGCCAAGGCATTTACAGTAATCCAAATCCGGTAGCCCATTGTCTCTTGGCATGGTACAATGCCAGCTTACAAGTGGTTCCTTTATACAGTAAAGCTTCTTTATTAGCAGGGCTAGGCATTAAGGCTGTTTCTTGGCTGTGTTTTACATGGATCTCATTGGAAGCAGAGTTCAGGAGACGAAGCTGTGACTGACAACTGAGAGGGGACGCTAAACTATACGTACAGCAGGTCATAGAACTCATTGAACCCAACACAAGAAGGTTGGTTGGTCGTATTCTAAGAGGCTTAGAACATGTTTTCAAGTTGAGAATAAAACCCCAGCACGCGTACGGTAATACTATGCATTTGGTGATTTTGACCGTGCAGTTGACAATCAATTTTGCATAGTTGAAGGTTAAGCTGGCCAAGAATGGCATGAATTTTGGTTGATTCTGTGGAAATTTGAGTAGAGGATGGCCCTGCCAGCACCATCTAGCTCAGCAAAAGTTGATAAATCAGGAGGAAAATTGTCAACTAAAGTGACTGCATCTGATGTTTGGCAAGACTCACGGGTACCTGAATACAATGGAGTTTTCTCCAACCCTACTGTTTGCATGGATGGGAGAATTAATGTATTCTATGCATTAAGGTAAAATAACCTCCCCCCCCGACTGCCAGCCTCTCCTTATACTTACCAGAGCCCCATATTGATTCAATGATATACATGAGAGCAGCAGCTCTACTGGGTATCTCGCTCCTCATTGGCTGACACATCAGTGGGAGCCATTGGCACTGCTGTCAATCACAGCCAGTGAGCCACTGAGGAGAAAGCAGGGGGCGGAGCTGAGACACACTTTGCATGAGCCAATGAGGAAAGAACCTGCTTAAGTGTCCCCATAGCAAGAGGTTTTTTATTGGCGGCATTCAGCATTTAGAACGAGCCAGGACTGCTGGAGGGGGACCCAAACAGAAGAGGATCAGGGCTGCTCTATGCAAAACCATTGCACAGAGCAGGTAAATATAATGTAGCACCCTGCTAGTCAGCTAGGGGGAGCTAGACTCCATTTGTTAAAAAGAAGGACTGAGTAGCAGCCTGGGTGTGATAGCTAGCAGGGTCGAATTATGGTCAGAGCTGAGAGGCTCTGCAGACCAGCCTTCTGGAATTTCTCCCTGCTCTAGAAATTTGGAGAAAGGTCTAGAAGCAGTGGGTGGATCTGAGGAGTGGTTAGTCTGTACTTTTAGAAGATCCTGGCCAATCCCCAACAGGAGCCTTGGCAAGGGGCTAGGACAACCTTTAAAAGTAACTGAGCCTGCTCAGCAGAAGGAGAGTTTGGGTGGAAGACAAAGATGTGAGGCTGAGGAGCAGAAGCCTGGGAGGGAGCCCAGATGTGAGAGGGGCTCACCTCCAGGCAGAAGGACCTGAGAAGGCTGAAAGCTTGAGATTTCACCTGCTCTCTGAGCGAGGACCACTTGTGTGGCAGAGAAGGCGCGGCCCAGCTAGAAGACAATTTTCCTAAGAATTTTTGTTCAAAATTCTATCCATCTATGGCCAGCTTTAGGGTGGCTCCACTCTCTTATCCACTGTATCTATGAAGACCCCCATGGGACAGCACAGTGTTAGATGGGCTAGGTGATTTAGATGGACTTTAAATAGGTGCCCATACACCAGCAAAATTTTGTTTTAAGAATGTTTGTTCTATTTTCGAGTGGGGTCAAATCGATGTTTGGAGCAGAACGGAAAATGTATCCTCAACAAACAAATTTCTAACAGCGCATTTGATTTTTGTTCAGGAAATTGCATTCACTCCAAAATGAAAATTTAAATGCCAACAAAATTTGGCAGTGCTTAGAAATACATTCGTCAAGTAAGAATTTGAATACGAGCATTTGTTGGAAACTCTACTAGGGTATGGCCAACTTAACAAATGAAAGCCTAACCCTAGCTGTAAACAGTTATAGAAAAAGTTTTTGGGTTTAGATATTGTTTATAACTCAGAAAATCAAGGGAACTTCCATTGGAGACAATGCTTGTACATTCACAGCCACCAGTCATTTTTCCTTATATAGAATTGGATTGAAAGAAAATATTTTGGAAATCGAAAAAAAAAAATCTCGTGAAATCCATGCAAAATTGATACAAATGGTTATCTTAGAAAAGATACCACTGGTTGTGTCACGGTATGTACTGTATATATACGTATAGGTTAGATGCATTTCTGTCCCTTTTCCATGTCCCCCAGTGGCACCCCATGGCCATCACAATGACTGTCGGGCATACTCAGGAGGATATAATTGGATGTCCAGGCGTCGCGTGTCTCCAATAACTCCGTGGAGGAACAGAACCATAAAAGGCAATTCTTGGATTCGACAGAATCAGGTCATTGCTTAACACTTCTGTGACCTGAACAAGCACTAGATTAAACTCACTCTACCCCACAGTCCTCGCTATTTAGTCTCCGTGAGATTGAAGGGGCTGCTAAATTTAGACTGCCAACTCTACAAGGCAGCACTAAGCATGGACAATCCATTCCCAGGCTGGAACGTCAATGTAACAAATCTGGGAATACACCAAAAACATTCATGTAAGAAGAAGGTGCACCTTGTGAGATAACAGACTAGACCGACCTTTCTCAACCTTTTTCTTTCAATAGATTTTTATTGAAAAATGTGTTTTTAGTTGATACAATTGCAACCGCTATCATATGTTCAGGTAGAGACATGAAGTCAATGACTGACAAGTCAAAAGCGGTCGTGCATTAAATAAAAAAAAACAACAAGCGACAAAGTAGTTGGTATGTCAAAAGATATATTGATCATGTTATAACAATGAAACAATACGGGAAACAGGAGAAAATCCATATGCCTAAGTCATAGAATCAGGCGTTGGTGAATGAGATATCAGTGTGTAAAGTTCACTGAGCAAAGAATCAAGCAATAAAGTACATATAAACAAACCACAAATTGTCCCTGCAAAAGAGCCAAAAAAAGGGGGGAAAGAAAAAAGTGAAAGAGGGAGAGAGAAAAACAAGGGGGACGTCAAGAGCGCTCAAACCTGAGCTCCAGGGTCTCAGTGTTTATAACAATGTGTAACTGGCTTTTTATATAGAAAGGTGAGCATGTTGGATCCATGTGATCCATTCTTCAAGAAATTTTTCATGGGTATCCAAAAGAATGCTGGATAGGTTTTCGTTGATGAAAAAGAAATCTAAGCGGCGGTGAACTTCTATAAAAGGTATGAACTGTTGTTTCCAAGCTTTCGCTATGGTTTGTTTTGCAGGCCAGTAATACATAGGTAGCCAGTTTAAATTGGTATTTGGTGAGGCCCAGGGGTTTCAGGTGCATAAGGACATGCCATGGGTCTCTTGGGAAGGGGCATATTAATAATGATTGTCTAAGGACTTTTGTCCAGAACCAGGAGAGCATGGGACATGTCCACCATGTGTGGAGGACATCTCCCAGAGTAGAGCATCCCCTGAAACAGTTGCCAGGGACAGATGGGTGGAGATGTGCCAGGCGGGATGGGACCAGATACCACCTCATGACAGTTTTAAAGGCTGATTCAATAGTGGAGAATATTGATGGAGCAGGAAGGCAATGCAGTCCAAATTTGTGACCACCAACCCCTATGCTTTGTGTTTCTGATGTCCCTTTTCCACTTGGAAATGTGAGTGTGATTATTGGGATTTTGGAGGTTATTCAACTGTGAGTAGATAATAGATATAAGTTTGGGAGAGAAGGGTGTCTGATGACAAATATATTCAAACAATGACAACTGGGACGTGGGGTCTTTATCAGCGAGCACGAAGGTCAAACAATGTTTGATTTGTAGGAATCGGAAAAGATCAGTGTGGGGAGCTTGGTATTTATCCCTGATTTCTGTCCAGGTGTAAATGGAGCAAGCAGTGATGAACAAGTGGACGCAATGAAATTTGTGGGAAACCCACCAATGGAAGGCGCTAGGGGACTCAAGGCCTGGAGAAAACAGTCGATTGCCTAAAAGGGTATGTGGGAAGAGATCAAACTATTGGAATATTTGGCGGAGTCCCATACAGTACTTGTAACGAGTGAGACATTAGAGGGCTGATGATGGTGGTCCTAGATTTTGGAGGAAGCCACAAAAGTGAGTGGTGGAGACCGGAGCGCAAGAGAGTGCTTCTGAAGTAACCCATGTAGGGGCTTGCTGTGCAGCATATAGAGAGGTTCTTTCTCATCCTTTTCAATGCCGAGGAACCCTTGAAACAACTTTGGGGTGTTAAGCAACCGCTGCTAAAAATTACTATATGTAAACCCATGAAACATTGTGCAATAGTCACTAGGAAGAATGCTATTCTTACACTTGTGGTCATTGGGAAGAATTACCCCTTACCCTTTACAGATAGTTAAAAAGATTAATGATTTCAGTAGGAACTTATCTGAGAGGCAGAAATGGCTCATTGCTCAGGGAACCCCTTGCAACCTCTGAAGGAACCTTCTGGTTCCATGAAACCCTGGTTAAGAAACCCTGGACCAGACCAATGGTTTATTAGAGTCCATTTTGATCAGCCATTCTCATCCTTTTTAAAGGAACCGTTGAAATAACTTTCTGGTCTCAAGGAACCCCTGAAAGTAGTTACTATATCTACCACTCATGATGAACAAGTGGACACAATGAAATTTGTGGGAAACCCACCAATGGAAGGCGCTAGGGGACTCAAGGCCTGGAGAAAACAGTTGATTGCTTAAAAGGGTATGTGGGAAGAGATCAAACCATTGGAATATTTGGTGAAGTCCCATACAGTACTTGTAACGAGTGAGACATTAGAGGGCTGATGATGGTGGGCCTAGATTTTGGAGGAAACCACAAAAGTGAATGGTGGAGACCGGAGCGCAAGAGAGTGCTTCTGAAGTAACCCATGTAGGGGCTTGTTGTGCAGTACATAGAGACGTTCTTTCTCAACCTTTTCAATGCCGAGGAACCCTTGAAACAACTTTCAGGTGTTAAGGAACCCCTGCTAAAAATTACTATATGTAAACCCATGAAACATTGTGCAATAGTCACTAGGAAGAATGTTATTCTTACACTTGTGGTCATTGGGAAGAATTAACCCTTACCCTTTACAGATAGTTAAAAAGATTAATGATTTCAGTAGGAACTTATCTGAGAGACAGAAATGGCTAATTGCTCAGGGAACCCCTTGCAACCTCTGAAGGAACCTTATGGTTCCATGAAACCCTGGTTAAGAAACCCTGGACCAGACCAATGGTTTATTAGAGTCCATTTTGATCAGCCATTCTCATCCTTTTCAATGGAACCGTTGAAATAACTTTCTGGTCTCAAGGAACCCCTGAAAGTAGTTACTATATCTACCACTCACTGTACATTAATGATATGGTCACTGGGAATTATGCTTCTTACATTTATGGTCACTGGGAACATTCCCCCCTTACAGATAGTTAAAAATACATTGATTTCAGTGGTTAATCATCTGAGAGGCAAAAATTGCTCCTTGCTCAAGGAACCCCTAGCAACATCTGGAGGAACCCTGGTTGAAAAAGGCTGATTTAAATTTTTGCTTGAGCATAGAGGAACATTTTTTGTAGGGTTAGGCAGTTGTATTGGGATACATCAACTCACATTTCCTTTTTGTGTTGGCAAGCATAACTGATGAGTATGTTCTATTCGTTTTCATTTTACAGTGGATAGGGTTACAGCAAAGTCTTGGTTAAGGACATGTCATATTTGACAGGTGTCACCCTGGACTCCCACCTCTCCTTCCTACCCCACATCCAACTGCTATCTAGATCTTGCAGGCTCCACCTCCGCAACATCTCCAAGATACGCACATTCCTCACCCCAGACACCACCAAACAACTTGTACACTCCCTCATCATCTCACGCCTGGACTACTGCAACTCCCTTCTCACTGGCCTACCCAAACGAACGCTATCCCCACTCCAGTCGATCCTAAACTCAGCGGCTAAACTCATCCACCTCACCAACCGCTCCACATCTGCCTCCCCCCTCTGCCAATCCCTTCACTGGCTCCCGATTGCCCAATGCATCAAATTCAAACTGCTAACTCTGACCTACAAAGCCATTCACAACGCCGCCCCAAACTACATAACTGACCTGATACCCAAATACTACCCTACCCGTGCCCTCCGCTCCTCACAGGACCTCCTACTCTCTAGCTCCCTGGTCTACTCCTCCCAAGCCCGATTGCAGGACTTCTCTAGGACTTCCCCCATCCTCTGGAACTCCCTACCCCAATCCATCAGACTGTCACCCACCCTCCTCACCTTTAGGTGCACCCTGAAAACCCTCCTTTTCAGGGAAGCCCACCCCAACCTCACCTAACACCTGACCTCACCTAACAACTAACCTCCTCCACTCCTCCCACCACTCCATCCCCCACAGCCATCTCCTCCTGTATCACCTTCCCCTCCCTCCTAGATTGTAAGCTCGAAAGAGCAGGGCCCTCGAACCCCTCGTGTACTGTTTTGTTACTGTCTTGTCTCATGTTCTGTCCCCCTTGTTACTGTACAGCGCTGAGCATACCCTTGGCGCTATATAAATACTGTATAATAATAATAATATTTATCAAAATGCACTGCAATGCAGTCTTGAGATGGGATAGAGGTTTTTTTTCACTGGTATTTGAGTACCACTGGATTTTTTTGGTGTGATATAAACAGAAAAAAAATTTATATTATTTTCTGCTACAAAACATAGCTAAAAAAAATTAAAAAAATCTAATTTCTTCTTAAACTTTGGCCAAAATGTATTCTGCTACATTTCTTTGATAAAAAAAAATCCTAATAAAAGTGTATATTGAATGGTTTGCATGAAAATTATAGCACCTACAAACTATGGGACATATAGTGGAATTTTTTTTTTTATACTACTAATAATGGCAGTCAACCACTTATATTGGGACTGCGGTGGGAAATCTGAAACTAAATTACACTGGGAGGAACTGACTAACTGCCACCAGTGACATTAATACAGTGATCATACTATACACTGTCACTGTACCAATGACACTGGCTGTGAAGGGGTTAATATCCAGGGTGATCAAGGGGTTAAATTTGTGCCTAACACTATGTTATGTGTAATGTGTGCTGCTTTTTACTAATAATCTCTTAGTTTCTCATCCCTGCTTTGCAGAGTTGAGAGACAGAGACATCGTTCCCTCTGTACAGAGCTCTGTGTTGAATGTCAACACAGGGCTGTGGACTGTGATTGGACATAGCTGATCAGCAGGTCCCAAACGTGAATCATTAGCTGGGACTTGTTGACAGGCTCCTGCTGTGTACAATTACAGTGGACGCTGGCCAGGGGGCGGGGACGCACGCGCCCAAATCATGGAGGCAGGCAGCGACATACAGGTACACCCATATGGAAGAAAAATATATTTGAAATATAGTTTTAAAATATTCTTCCCAAATATATTGCCGTATATTTGAAATACTACAATTTTGGCCATATTCAATATATATATATACTGCATGCAGGGGTGGACTGACAACTCATGGGTCCCCCAGGCAATAGGGGATCATGGGGCCCCTGTGTCCTTGCCCAAACTCAAAAAAGCCTATGAAAAAGGTACCAGTGGCATCTCATGGGGCCCCTTACTGACCCCGGGCCCTTTGGCGGTGCCTGAGTTTCCAAATGGTCAGTCCGCCCCTGACTGCATGTTAAAATGCATTTTTAAAAATACATTTCAAATATACTGTATGTCTTAAAAAATACAAATCTACATTTTTTGGAATGCATTTACAAATATATGTAAAAATGACTTTTTTAAAAATATATATTTTTTTAAAATATATTCTTCAGATTTTTTTGAACATATAAAAAAGTTAATTTAACATATATGTCTACATATATTTGTAAATGCATTCCAAAAAATGTAGATTTGTATTTTTTAAGACATACAGTATATTTGAAATGTATTTTTAAAAATATTTTTCATCTATTTTGTAATAAAAATGCATTTCAATATGCAGTATATATATATATATATATAAATATATTGAATATGGCCAAAAATGTAGTATTACAATTATTTATTGAAATATATTTTGAAAAATATTGAATATGGACAAATTTTAGTATTTCAAGTATATGGCAATATATTTGGGAAGAATATTTTTGAAATATATTTCAAATGTGGGCATCTTTGTCTACAGCGTCTGCCCATCCACAGTACATTGCAGACAAGTAGTCACTAAGTGGTTAAAGTGGAACTTCACTCTCTCAGCCAACACCATTTGTAATCCTTATGCTGCTAACATTAGTAAATAGATAGGAAAGAATATCGTATCTACTTGTTTTACATTTTTTTTTTTTACATTTCAGTTACTTCCTGGTTTCTGGCCTAAACAAATGATGTCATACATTCCAGGAGTCTTCAGGAAGGGAGGAGGGGTTTTCTCAGCTAAGCAAACCTTCCTGCCGGCACGCCTTAGGCAAGGGCAGATGGATTCCAGGAAGTAAATGCTACTTGAATCATCTGCCCTTACTTAAGATGGCCACTGCCACAAATACTATACTTCCATGTGATTTCTCAACAAAATAAAGCATGGAGACATGGATGGATGGGGGAGTTTCCTTTGAATATAAAACATTATTTAAATAGTGTGTTTGATTTGTGGTGCTCAGATGCCGCGTAGTTCCAATTTAAGGCAAGACACAGGATTGGAGAAGTGTGAATGAGCTCTCAAAATTTCAAGATGAGTTTGAATCTGCAGAGAAACTTCTCAGTGCTGACATCTTTTTTTTTTTTTTGCATGAGTCTATCTGTATGTGAGAGGCACCAGGGAGCCTACAGAGGTGTTTGGGAACTCCCCTCCTGCACTGCAAGCAAGGTGTTCCTAGATCATCAGAAAACCTACAAGAGGGTCTGAGATAGGCTGGTGCTCTGCAGCATTACCCGGGTGAAAGGCCTAACTACGGAACAGGCAGGTTTTTTGCACATGTTGCACAGATTGTGGGCAACAAGAAAATTCACAAAAAAAAACCTCAATAAAAAGGCTGCATCTAAGTAATGTTAACCATATTCCTAAACATAAAACAATATTAAACCCCAAAACAAAAATGTAATTTATTGCCGATCAGCAATCCATAAAGCCCAAATTTTGTTCAATTAAAAAAAAAAAGCACAAGGGACAGGACTTATACTGCATGAGAAGTGTCCCTTGTGCTGATGGCTGCTGTCTCGGTTGAAATTTTCATTACCCCCAATGCCTCCACAGCACTGGCATCTCTCTATGGGGAGCGGGGGATGCAGACCGCACCAGTGTAACAAACGCCAGAGGGGTGACACCATCAACTAGGTAGGTGTATATATATATATATATATATATATATATATACAGTGGGGATCAAAAGTTTGGGCACCCCAGCTAAAAATTTGTATTAATGTGCATAAAGAAGCCAAGGAAAGATGGAAAAATCTCCAAAAGGCATCAAATTACAGATTAGACAATCTTATAATATGTCAACAAAAGTTAGATTTTATTTCCATCATTTACACTTTCAAAATAACAGAAAACAAAAAAATGGCATCTGCAAAAGTTTGGGCACCCTGCAGAATTTATAGCATGCACTGCCCCCTTTGCCAAGCTGAGACCTGCCAGTGTCATGGATTGTTCTCAATCATCGTCTGGGAAGACCAGGTGATGTCAATCTCAAAGGTTTTAAATGCCCAGACTCATCTGACCTTGCCCCAACAATCAGCACCATGGGTTCTTCTGAGCAGTTTTCTAGAAAACTGAAACTGAAAATAGTTGACGCTCACAAAACTGGAGAAGGCTATAAGAAGATAGCAAAGCGTTTTCAGATGTCAATATCCTCTGTTCGGAATGTAATTAAGAAATGGCAGTCATCAGGAACAGTGGAAGTTAAAGCAAGATCTGGAAGACCAAGAAAAATATCAGACAGAACAGCTCACAGGATTGTGAGAAAAACAATTCAAAACCCACGTTTGACTGCACGATCCCTCCAGAAAGATCTGGCAGACACTGGAGTTGTGGTACACTATTCCACTATAAAGAGATACTTGTACAAATATGGTCTTCATGGAAGAGTCATCAGAAGAAAACCTCTTCTACGTCCTCACCACAAAAATCATCGTTTGAACTTTGCAAATGAACATATAGGCAAGCCTGATACATTTTGGAAACAAGTTCTGTGGACCGATGAGGTTAAAATTGAACTTTTTGGCCGGAATGAGCAAAGGTACGTTTGGAGAAGAAGGGGCACAGAATTTAATGAAAAGAACCTCTGTCCAACTGTTAAGCATGGGGTTGGATCAATCATGCTTTGGGGTTGTGTTGCAGCCAGTGGCACAGGGAACATCTCACGAGTAGAAGGAAAAATGGATTCAATAAAATTTCAGCAAATTTTGGATGGTAACTTGATGCCATCTGTGAAAAAGCTGAAGTTAAAGAGAGGATGGCTTCTACAAATGGATAATGATCCTAAACACACCTCGAAATCCAGGGGGGATTACATCAAGAGGCGTAAACTGAAGGTTTTGCCATGGCCTTCACAATCTCCTGACCTCAACATAATTGAAAATCTATGGATAGACCTTAAAAGAGCAGTGCGTGACAGACAGCCCAGAAATCTCAAAGAACTGGAAGACTTTTGTAAGGAAGAATGGGCAAAGACACCTCAAACAAGAATTGAAAGACTCTTGGCTGGCTACAAAAAGCGTTTACAAGCTGTGATACTTGCCAAAGGGGGCAGTACAAGATATTAACTCTGCAGGGTGCCCAAACTTTTGCAGACGCCATTTTTTTGTTTTCTGTTATTTTGAAAGTGTAAATGATGGAAATAAAATCTAACTTTTGTTGACATATTATAAGAATGTCTAATCTGTAATTTGATGCCTTTTGGAGACTTTTCCATCTTTCCTTGGCTTCTTTATGCACATTAATACAAATTTGTAGCTGGGGTGCCCAAACTTTCGATCCCCACTGTATGTATATATATATATATATATGCAGTGCTCAGCATAAATGAGTACATCCCAACGGATTTGTCAGAAAACCTTTACTTTCCTTTCAGAATCAACATTTTCTATAGGACACTATACTAGAAAATTCTCCCACAAATGCCGGCCATTGATTGCACACAAGATTTGTTCATTTGCACACACAAAAAAAGTATTCTTCCTAACAAATTCATTCAAGACCGTGTTGTAAAAATGAATACACCCCAATGAAAGCCTTAGGAGCAAAGCTACATTTTAGACAACAAAATTCTAATTAACAAGAATTAATCTCCGGGTGATTTTAATTATTCATTACACAGGCTTCCAGCAGACAGGTGGTTATAAAAGGGTATTACTTAACAAAGAAAACCCCGCCCATTTCATGCTGTCAGCAATGGAACAACATGGAAGAGAAATGTCACAAGGCTTGAGAAAGAAAATAATTTCTATACATAAGAAAGGTGAAGGCTACAAGGAGATCAGCGAAGCTTTACTTATCAGTCAGAATACTGTAGAAAAAGTGATACAAAAATTTAACAAAGATGGAACTGCAACCATTTCACAGAGACGTACAGGCCGTCCACGGACGTTAATACCTCAACAGGAACGTCTTCTGATGAGAAGGGTTGAAGAAAATCACCATACAAGTTATTATTATTATTATTATACAGGATTTATATGGCGCCAACAGTTTGCTCAGCGCTTTACAATATAACGGGAGACAATACAGCAACAATACAGTTCAATACAAGAGGTTCACTGCAGTTAGCTAAAGAAGTAGAAAGCCAAACTGGGGGGATTGTTTCCCGTGACCCCATACGGCGTACACTGCAGAGGAATGGCATGCATGGGTGTTGTCCATGAAGGAAGCCTCTCCTAAAGCCCATGCACAAAAAAACCCTCCTAGAATTTTCCAGGGCTCATGCTGAAAAGAAGACTACTGGGACTCTGTACTCTGGATTGATGAGACCAAGATAAATGTTTTTGGAACTGTATGGTGTCACAAAGATGAGGAGTACAAAGAAAAATGCATGGTGCCTACAGTGAAACATGGTGGTGGCAGTGTCCTTCTGTGGGGCTGCATGAGTGCTGCTGGTGTCAGGCAGCTGCATTTCATGGATTGTGTCATGAATTCACAGATGTACTGCTCTATATTGTAAGAGAAGATGCTCCCATAACTCCATGCCCTTGGTCGTCGTGCACTTTTCCAACATGACAATGATCCAAAACACACATCTAAGGCCACTGTTGCATTTCTGAAGAAGAACCGGGTGACAATGATTCAGTGGCCAAGTTTGTCTCATGATCTGAACCCAATCCAACACCTATGGGGAATTCTGAAGAGACCAGTTGAGCATCACTCTTCATCCAGCATCCAGGCGTGAAAAATGGTAATTCTTGAAGAATAGAAAAAGATCGATGTTGCAATATGTCATCAACTTGTTCATTCCATGCCTAGAAGACTTGGTGCTGTCCTTACAAATCATGGAGGTCATACAAAGTACTAGATGGAGGAGTTTTTGTTGTGGGGTGGATTTATTTTTGCATCAACTAATTTGAGTAAAACTGAAGATTTTGTAATCTAAGTTATATTATTCACCTTACTTTCATGCAATGAGCCGAACAAATGTTCTATAAAACTCAGTTTTGTAAAAATTTTGGAAATTGTTCTTGTGTTCATTGAGACATTGATTCAAATCTTACTTTTCAAAAGGGGTGTACTCATTTATGCTGAGCACTGTACATATATATGTATATATACACACAGTATCTCCCAGAAGTTTTGTAAAATTTTTGTAAATTTTGTAAACGCTGAGGAAATGACACTTTGCTACAATGTGACGTAGTCAGTGTACAGCTTGTATAACATGTAAATTTGCTGTCCCCTCAAAATAACTCAACACACCGCCATTAATGTCTAAACCGCTGGCAACAAAAGTGAGTCCACCCCTAAGTGACAAGATCCAAATTGGGCCCAAAGTTTTGTGTGGCCGCCATTCTTTTCCAGCACTGCCTTAACCTTCTTGGGCATGGAGTTCTCCAGAGCTTCACAGGTTGCCACTGGAGTCCTCTTCCCCTCCTCCATGACGTCATCACGGAGCTGGTGGATGTTAGAGACCTTGCGCTCCTCCACCTTCCATTTGAGGATGTCCCACAGATGCTCAATAGGGTTTAGGTCTGGAGACATGCTTGGCCAGTCCATCACCTTTACCCTCAGCTTCTTTAGCAAGGCAGTGGTGGTCTTGGAGGTGTGTTTGGGGTCGTTATCATGTTGGAATACTGCTGGGGTGCAATTCTGGATCCTTGCCCTGGGCACTGGGTGTCCTTGTCCCAGTACTGTGAACCGGCGACCTTAGTGCTGCCAGGCGGAAGTGAATTTTGACTGCACTCCAACAGCATAGACCAGTGGTTTCCAAACTGTGGCCCGGGGGCCAGATGTGACCCTTTGCTTGCTTTTATCTGGCCATTAAAACACTATTTCATCCACTGACACCGAGAATAGGGCATAATTCCCCCATGGCACTAACGAAGGGGAGCAATTCCTCCCAATGACACCAATGATGGGCACTATTCTTCCCAATGACACCAATGATGGGCACTAATTCTCCCAATGATACCAATGATGGGCACTAATTCTCCCAATGATATCAATGATGGGCACTATTCCTCCCACTGACATCAATGATGGGGCACTAATCCTCCCACTGATACCAATGATGGGGCACTATTCCTCCCACTGATACCAATGATGGGGCACTATTCCTCCCACTGACACCAATGATGGGGCACTATTCCTCCCACTGATACCAATGATGGGGCACTATTCCTCCCAATGACACCAATGATGGGGCACTATTCCTCCCAATGACACCAATGATGGGGCACTATTCCTCCCACTGATACCAATGATGGGACATTATTCCTTCCACTGATACCAATGATGGGGCACTATTCCTCCCACTGACACGGTCCAATTCCCCAATGACACCAAAGATGTGGCACAATTCCTCCCAATGACACCAACGATGGTGCACTATTCCTCTCATTGGCACCAAAGATGGGGCATTGTGTGCGCCCACTGATGCTGAGACATTTTCTACTCCCAATACCCACATTCCAGCACCCCTAAAGTCTGAAAGACAGTAAACTGGCCCTTTGTTTTGAAAGTTTGGAGACCCCTGGCATAGACGGTCCGAAAACCAGGTTATCCTATGGGTATAGTTCACAATAGTGCAGTGCAATGAAAAAAAAATGTACAGCGTGCTGCATTTTTCTGCACTGCAAATGCACAAATATGCTCCACAACGCAGTGGAGGGTAAAAAAAAATTAAAAAAATCCCAAAGAAGAAAGGATGGATGTGACCTCACAAATGCAAGCTTAGGAAAAATGCACAGCAAATGCATGCAACACGTGTGAAAACAAACGCACAGTTCCTGGTGTGAACGGGCACTTGAAGACCTGCCAACGCATGCAACGCGCATGGCCCCGATCGATGCTGCAACTGGTGTTCCAAGGAAACGGCTTTAGCGCAGCATCCGAGGGCTTAAACCGCACCAACAAATTAAAGCAAACTTTCTCAAATAAACATCTGCTCCATCGCCCTCTCTCTCCTCCTCTCTCTCTCTCTCCCCCCCTCTCTCTCCCCTTCTCTCTCTCCCCCTCTCTCTCTCCCGCCCCCCTCTCTCTCCCCCTTCTCTCTCCCCCTCTCTCTCCAGCCCCCTCTCTCTCCCTCTCCCCCCCCTCTCTCTCCCTCTCCCCCTCTCTCTCTCCCGCCCCCTCTCTCTCTCCCGCCCTCTCTCTCTCGCCCTCTCTCTCGCCCCCTCTCTCCCGCCCTCTCTCTCGCCCTCTCTCTCTCGCCCTCTCTCTCTCTCGCCCTCTCTCTCACCCTCTCTTGCCCCCTCTCTCTCTCTCGCCCCCCCTCTCTCTCGCCCCCCTCTCTCTCTCGCCCCCTCTCCCTCTCTCTCCTTCTCTCCCTCTCTCTCGCCCCCTCTCCCCCTCTCTCTCCCGCCCCCCCTCTCTCTCTCTCGCCCTCTCTTGCCCTCTCTCTCTCGCCCTCTCTTGCCCTCTCTCTCCCGCCCCCCTCTCTCTTTCTCTCGCCCTCTCTCTCTCGCCCTCTCTTGCCCTCTCTCTCTCGCCCCCTCTCTTGCCCTCTCCCTCGCCCCCTCTCCCTCTCTCGCCCTCTCCCTCTCTCTCTCGCACTCTCCCTCTCGCCCCCTCTCTCTCTCGCCCTCTCTCTCTCTCGCCCTCTCTATCTCTCGCCCTCTCTCTCTCTCCTTCTCTCCCTCTCGCCCTCTCTCTCGCCCCCCCTCTTCCTCTCTCCCCTCTCTCTCCCGCCCCCCCTCTCTCGCCCTCTCTTGCCCTCTCTCTCTCGTCCTCCCTTGCCCCCCCTCTCTCTCTCGTCCCCCTCTCCCTCTCTCTCTCGCTCGCCCTCTCTTGCCCTCTCTCTCTCTCGCCCTCTCTCTCTCCTTCTCTCCCTCTAGCCCTCTCTCTCGCCCCCTCTCTCCCCCTCTCTCACCTGCCCCCTCTCTCTCTTTCTCTCGCCCTCTCTCTCTCGCCCTCTCTCTCGCCCCCTCTCTCTCTCGCCCCCCTCTTTCTCTCTCTCTCCCTCTCTCTCTCCCTCTCTCTCTCGCCCTCTCTCTCTCTCGCCCCCCCTCTCTCTCTCTCGCCCTCCCTCCCTCTCTCGCCCCCCTCTCTCTCGCCCTCTCTCTCGCCCCTTCTCTCTCTCGCCCCCTCTCTCGCCCCCTCTCTCTCGCTCTCTCTCTCGCTCTCTCTCTCACCCCCCTCTCTCTCTCACTCTCTCTCTCACCCTCTCTATCTCTCGCCCTCTCTCTCTCCTCTCCCTCTCGCCCTCTCTCTCGCCCCCTCTCTCCCTCTCCCCCCTCTCTCTCCCGCCCCCCCTCTCTCTCGCCCTCTCTTGCCCTCTCTCTCGCCCCCTCTCCCTCTCTCTCTCGCTCGCCCTCTCTTGCCCTCTCTCTCGCCCCCTCTCCCTCTCTCTCGCGCCCGCCCTCTCTTGCCCTCTCTCTCGCGCCCTATCTCTCTCTCCTTCTCTCCCTCTCGCCCTCTCTCTCGCCCCCTCTCTCCCTCTCTCTCTCCTGCCCCCTCTCTCTCTCTCGCCCTCTCTTGCGCTCTCTCTCTCGCCCTCTCTTGCCCTCTCTCTCGCCCCCTCTCTCTCTCGCCCTCTCTCTCGCCCCTCTCTCTCGCTCTCTCTCTCTCTTGCCCTCTCTATCTCTTGCCCCCTCTCTCTCCCTCTCTCTCTTCCTCTCTCTCGCCCTCTCTCTCGTCCTCTCTCTCTCTCGCCCTCTCTCTCTCTCGCCTTCTCTCTCTCTCTGTTTCCCGGCCAAGAATCCTGGTATGCTGCAGATTAATTTCCAGAGCCCGACCACTTCAACGTCCTCCGCTTTGTGGGGGCTGCTGGGTGCGCAGGTTGTACCGCCGTCCGCTCTCAGCCCAACTGCTTATTAGACACACAAGAGCAGAGGACGGCACATTTGATTCTATTTACGACACATTTTTCTTTTTTTTCCCCCTATTTTCCGTATTTATATTGCCTTGGCCGTCTCTCTCCAGCAATGGGCAGGGGGCAAAGAACCATTCCTATCGGTCGTTAAAGGAGCTTACAATCTAACATCCCTCCCCCACCACCAAGCTCAGGTTAAAAGAAAGTCAATTATCTCAGTATCTTTATTTTAGTTTTATTTTCCTCTCTTTTTTTATTCTTTTTCTATAATATTCATTTTGTACATGATTTAAACAGACAGTAGTGGGCAAAGTTTGATGATTCGCAGCAGCCGGAATTCACTGCTCCTGCTTCTCAGGACTCATTCACACGAGCGTATAGTTTTGTACACATCAAAACGCAGTGCAACTAGACAGCTGCATCTACAAACGAAGATGTGCGCCGCAGTTATCGCGTTTAAAAGTAGGGGAGAATGTCACCAGCACACCGAGGATCACCAATATGGGTAAGAGAGTTTTAATGAACAATCACATTGTTACAGCAAGGCAATGTTTCGGAGTCTTGCAGGACCCCTTCATCAGGCATGTGACCATAGACAATGTTTTGGAGTCTCGCGGCACCCCTTCATCAGGCATGTGACCATAGGCAACGTTTCGGAGTCTCACGGGACCCCTTCATCAGGCATGTGACCATAGGAAATGTTTCGGAGTCTCGCAGGACCCCTTTATCAGGCATGTGACCATAGGCAATGTTTCGAAGTCTCGCAGGACCCCTTCATCAGGCATGTGACCATAGACAACATTTCGGAGTCTCGCAGGATCCCTTCATCAGGCATGTGACCATAGGCAATGTTTCGAAGTCTCGCAGGACCCCTTCATCAGGCATGTGACAATAGGCAACGTTTCAGAGTCTCGCAGGACCCCTTCTTCAGGCATGTGACCATAGGCAATGTTTTGAAGTCTCGCAGGACCCCTTCATCAGGCATGTGACCATAGACAACATTTTGGAGTCTCGCAGGATCCCTTCATCAGGCATGTGACCATAGACAACATTTTGGAGTCTCGCAGGACCTCTTCATCAGGCATGTGACCATAGGCAATGATTTGGAGTCTCGCAGGACCCCTTCATCAGGCATGTGACCATAGGCAACGTTTCGGATTCTGGAAGGACCCCTTCATCAGGCTTGTGACCCTAGGCAATGTTTTGGAGTCTCGTAGGACCCCTTCATCAGGCATGTGACCATAGGCAATGTTTCAGAGTCTCGCAGGACCCCTTCATCAGGCATGTGACCATAGGCAATGTTTCAGAGTCTCGCAGGACCCCTTCATCAGTCATGTGACCATAGGCAATGTTTCAGAGTCTTGCGGGACCCCTTCATCAGGCATGTGACCATAGGCAATGTTTCAGAGTCTCGCAGGACCCCTTCATCAGGCATGTGACCATAGCCAATGTTTCGGAGTCTCGCAGGACCCCTTCATCAGGCATGTGACCATAGGCAATGTTTCAGAGTCTCGCAGGAGCTCTTCATCAGGCTTGTGACAATGAAGGGGTCCTGCAAAACTCCGAAACATTGCCTCACTGTAACTATGCGATCGTTCATTAAACTTTTGTTCCCATATTGGTGATCCTCGGTGTGCTGGTGACATTCTCCCTCGCTGATTCTGTTTGGTTCCAGCTGATGGTCGCTGCAGCACCCACTTATACACAGCACCATTTTTAACGCGGAAATGCATGCGTTTGGATTGAACACTTGCATTTATAAATAGGACACAACTGCATTCTGGGCTTTACATATCTGCACATTTTTTGCTTTTTCTGTGCATGCGCGTGCAAAATCATGAAAATAATTGTACGCTGTCTGCATCTCAGCGCAATTGCTTTAGGCGCATATTTTAGGTGGAATCTTCTGTAACTTCGCCAGCAAAAAACTTGCATCCTGTGCAGAAAGTCTGCATATGATTGTGTGAATGGGAAGGGAAAATCGAATTGGGTTGCACCTCCATATTGCTCCACTCTAAGGAGGAGATGGCGGTAACTAAAAATACAACCATTGGGCAACTGAAAGAAACTTTTTTTGTTTGTTTCTTCCACCTCGTTCATTTATTGGAGTGGAAGGCGACTTCTATTCATCCTGCCATGCTCTGGTACATATCAGCTTTGGGCTATTGTTGAAAATCCCTTTCTAGGGTAACACTATGGCCAGAAAGGTCATTTCAGGGCAGCAGAGTGAAATCTGGATGAAGGAATAGAACTCCCAGCCTATTTAATGTCGCCGCTAATAGTCATTATATAGAGGTAGTCCTATATAGTCCGAGGGAAATGGATATCCAGCCCGGCAAGATGTCAGCCTTACAGAAATGATTATTATTAATATGAATTATTTCTATTGGGTTGTCATGTCCCATCGTACAAAGTGATACAAGCAAGGATAAGGACTACCGCTAATAGTGATACAGGAATATGTCCCAGAGAAATATACAGAGCTCTTCCCAAAAAACAAACTAGTGCAAAGAGAACGAACTACGGCAACAATAGCTTGCAATTTGAAGTAATAAAGGGGTAAAAGCAGTGCTGGATCAGTAATCTGTATAGAAGGTGGCAGTGTGTTTCTTGTCATATAGTGGAGGAGGAAGCAGTGCTGGATCAGTAATCTGTATATAAGGTGACAGTGTGTGTCTTGTCAGATAGCAAAGGAGGAAGCAGTGCTGGATCAGTAATCTGTATAGAAGGTGGTAGTGCGTGTCTTGTCAGATAGTGGAGGAGGAAGCAGTGCTGGATCAGTAATCTGTATATAAGGTGACAGTGTGTGTCTTGTCAGATAGCGGAGGAGGAAGCAGTGCTGGATCAGTAATCTGTATAGAAGGTGGTAGTGCGTGTCTTGTCAGATAGTGGAGGAGGAAGCTGTGCTGGATCAGTAATCTGTATATAAGGTGACAGTATGCTCCTTGTTGGATAGTGGAGAAGGAGGCAGTGCTGGATCAGTAATCTGTATATAAGATGACAGAGTGGGGTTGATTTATTAAAACTGGAGAGTGCACGGTAGCACTGTGTGTCTTCTCAGATAGTGGAGGAGGAAGCAGTGCTGGATCAGTAATCTGTACAGAAGGTGACAGTGTGTGTCTTGTCAGATAGCGGAGGAGGAAGCAGTGCTGGATCAGTAATCTGTATATAAGGTGATAGTGTGTTTCTTGTCAGATAGTGGAGGAGGAAGCAGTGCTAGACCAGTCAGCTGTATATAAGGTGGCAGTGTGTGTCTTGTCAGATAGCGGAGGAGGAAGCAGTGCTGGATCAGTAATCTGTATATAAGGTGACAGTGTGTGTCTTGTCAGATAGCGGAGGAGGAAGCAGTGCTGGATCAGTAATCTGTATAGAAGGTGGTAGTGTGTGCCTTGTCATATAATGGAGGAGGAAGCAGTGCTAGACCAGTCAGCTGTATATAAGGTGGCAGTGTGTGTCTTGTCAGATAGCGGAGGAGGAAGCAGTGCTGGATCAGTAATCTGTATATAAGGTGACAGTGTGTGTCTTGTCAGATAGCGGAGGAGGAAGCTGTGCTGGATCAGTAATCTGTATAGAAGGTGGTAGTGTGTGCCTTGTCATATAATGGAGGAGGAAGCAGTGCTAGACCAGTCAGCTGTATATAAGGTGGCAGTGTGTGTCTTGTCAGATAGCGGAGGAGGAAGCAGTGCTGGATCAGTAATCTGTATATAAGGTGACAGTGTGTGTCTTGTCAGATAGCGGAGGAGGAAGCTGTGCTGGATCAGTAATCTGTATATAAGGTGACAGTATGCTCCTTGTTGGATACTGGAGAAGGAGGCAGTGCTGGATCAGTAATCTGTATATAAGGTGACAGTATGCTCCTTGTTGGATACTGGAGAAGGAAGCAGTGCTGGATCAGTAATCTGTATATAAGATGACAGAGTGGGGTTGATTTATTAAAACTGGAGAGTGCACGGTAGCACTGTGTGTCTTCTCAGATAGTGGAGGAGGAAGCAGTGCTGGATCAGTAATCTGTATAGAAGGTGGCAGTGTGTGTCTGGTCATATAGTGGAGGAGGAAGCAGTGCTGGATCAGTAATCTGTATAGAAAGTGGAAGTGTGTGCCTTGTCATATAGTGGAGGAGGAAGCTGTGCTGGATCAGTAATCTGTATATAAGGTGACCGTATGCTCCTTGTTGGATAGTGGAGAAGGAGGCAGTGCTAGATCAGTAATCTGTATATAAGATGACAGAGTGGGGTTGATGTATTAAAACTGGAGAGTGCACGGTAGCACTGTGTGTCTTCTCAGATAGTGGAGGAGGAAGCAGTGCTGGATCAGTAATCTGTATATAAGGTGACAGTGTGTGTCTTGTCAGATAGCGGAGGAGGAAGCAGTGCTGGATCAGTAATCTGTATAAAAGGTGACAGTGTGCACCTTGTTGGATAGTGGAGGAGGAAGCTGTGCTGGATTAGTAAACTGTATATAAGGTGACAGAGTGGGGTTGATTTATTAAAACTGGAGAGTGCACGGGAGCCAATCAGCTTCTGTCTTCCGCTTGTTCAATTAAGCTTTGACAATAAAACCTGGAAGCTGATTGGTTTCTCAGCAGAGCTGACCCAGATTTTGCACTCTCCAGTTTTAGTAAATAAACCCCTGTGTGTCTTGTCAGATAGTGGAGGAGGAAGCAGTGCTGGATCAGTAATCTGTATAGAAGATGGCAGTGTGTGTCTTGTCAGATAGTGGAGGAGAAAGCAGTGCTGGATCAGTAATCTGTATATAAGGTGACAGAGTGGGGTTGATTTATTAAAACTGGAGAGTGCACGGTAGCCAATCAGCTTCTGTCTTCCGCTTGTTCAATGAAGCTTTGACAATAAAACCTGGAAGCTGATTAGTTTCTGTGCAAAGCTGACCCAGACTTTGCACTCTCCAGTTTTAGTAAATAAACCCCTGTGTGTTTGTCATATAATGGAGGAGGAAGCAGTGCTGGATCAATAATCTGTATATAAGGTGACAGTGTATGTCTTGTCAGAGGAGGTGGAGGAGGAAGCAGTGCTGGAAAAGTAACTGAGGAACGTATCTTCGGCAGATCATTTCTGCAGCTCACAAATTGCACTGACAATGTATTATTAGGACTGTTCCCTTCGTGACATTCGGATGGATTATACAATTCCACATTATTATTCTGTACACATGATTGGAACTTTAGAGATGAATTGATACACAAATCTCCAAACTGAATATGTTTTAGAGTAGACAGTCCCCCCACAACGGGGGGGGGGGGGGGGGTGCACCGCGAGCATCCCAAGTACCGCAACATGGAAGTATTGTGGAACCGATTCAGTGACACCATTCTAAGACAAAACCCCCAATTAAAGGAAAAGGTTCAATCACAGAGAAAAGTAGAAACAGCAAACTGCCATTGTGGGTGTATAATGAACGGGAAGAGTCCCGGAGGATTTAAAGGGAATCATTTTTCTTGCGTATTTCTTGTAAGGTAGAGGTGTGACTAGGGGCCCAAGACTACCCTCTCCTCTGGGTGACACCCTATTAGGGAGTTGTCGTCCTATTGTAGGAAATGGGAAAAAAACAAATTTGTCAGGATCAACGACTAACTAACACAGCTTGTCCATCTATGACTACCCTGTCCTCTGGGTGACACCCTGTTAGGAAGTTGTCACCCCACTATGGGAAATAATAGGTCTACTGGCAGGATCAACGGATAACTAACACGGCTTGTCCATCTATGACTACCTTGTCCTCTGGGTGACACCCTATCAAGGAGTTGTCGTCCTATTGTAGGAAATGGAAAAAAACCCAGATCTATTGGCAGGATCAATGGATAAATAACACAGCTTGTCCATCTATGACTACCCTGTCCTCTGGGTGACACCCTGTTAGGGAGTTGTCACCCCACTATGGGAGATAATAGGTCTACTGGTAGGATCAACGGATAATGACCACTACATGTCCATTTAAGGCAAACCTGTCTATTGGGTGACAACGCTGCTGTATGATTTCACAGAGTTGTCACCCTATTGCAGGAAGTTGAAAACTAACAGATCTACTGGCAGGATCAACAGAACTATGTTGCAGGGGGTCTCAGAAAAGCAAATACCGCTGTGTTAATATTAATGTCGGGTTGCATCCAGGGACGGACTGACAACTCATGGGGCCCCCGGGCAATAGGGGATCATGGGGCCCCTGTGTCCTTGCCCAAACTCAAAAAAGCCTATGAAAAAGGTACCAGGGACATCTCATGGGGCCCCCTACTGACCCCAGGCCCTCGGGCAGTACCCAAGTTTCCAAATGGTCAGTCCGCCTCTGGTTGCATCATATATGAAATTGTGTATTTTTCCCTTAAGGTATAATTCAATTATTTTTCTTTGGAAAGAGCAGGGGGGAGGGGTTGCAGTGTGGGGGGGGGGGATTTGGAAGCGGGGGTTGTAGTTAGAAGTTCTGTCTGAATTTTCGGGGGACAATTTTCTCTGTCACCAACGTAAAATGGGAGCATTTTGAGTTGTCACCAAAACAGGAGTAAAGGGGAAATCCTCCAATGGGGGCGCTCATTCTCCCTCACATTGGAAATATCTTCTCCCTTCTTGTTGGGTCGGCAGGACAGGAAGTAAAGGGAAATCTCCCAAATGACAATGTGAGGAGAATGACAGCTGTCAATCATTCTCCTTTGCTCCATCCAAAATGAAAAAGGAAATGGCTTTAGTAGACTTTAAGGAAATGTCCACTGCTGGTGCTTAGAACAGCCAATCAGAATAAAGAAAAAAGAAAAAGAAAAGAAAAATGATTTTCTTTTTTTAATGCACCGAAAGCCAGCGGAGATACCCAGTCTGGCCTGACACTTACCTTCTTGGGTAGGTGACAACATTGGGGTCCTATCCTGTCTACTGTTTGTATGTATATGTTTATGTTTATTATTATTTTTGTTTTACCTCTAATTTGAAAGATTTGCTTTGACTTCTAATATCCAATCAGGTTACAGGAATCTTTTGATGACGCAACTAGTTGTCAGGAAAAGCAATGCTGAATTGTGTACGTTAAATAAAGTTTGTTGTTTTTGTTTTGTTTTGTTTTTTTAAATCAACACTTTTTATTGGTTTATTGGATGCAACAAATGTGACTTTATTCATAGATTTGTATTATTGACACAATTTGGATTTGTGAATTACCCATTTGTTCATAAATTTCTGTTATTTACATATATTGGATGCGTCAAACGTACGTTTAGTCATATATTTATGTTATTCATTTATATTGGGTGCGTCAAATGTACGTTTATTCACATGTTTGTATATATTGGAGGCGTCAAATGTACGTTTATTCACATGTTTGTATATATTGGATGCGTCAAATGTACGTTTATTCACATGTTTGTATATAGTGGGTGTGTCACATGTCCATTTATTCACATATTTGTATATATTGGAGGAGTCAAATGTACGTTTATTCACATATTTGTATATATTGGGTGCATCACATGTCCATTTATTCACATATTTGTATATATTGGGTGCATCACATGTCCATTTATTCACATATTTGTATATATTGGGTGCATCACATGTCCATTTATTCACATATTTGTATATATTGGGGGTGTCACATGTCCATTTATTCACATATTTGTATATATTGGGGGTGTCACATGTCCATTTATTCACATATTTGTATATATTGGAGGCGTCAAATGTCCATTTATTCACATATTTGTATATATTGGAGGCGTCAAATGTACGTTTATTCACGTATTTGTATATATTGGGTGCATCACATGTCCATTTATTCTCATATTTGTATATATTGGGGGTGTCACATGTCCATTTATTCACATATTTGTATATATTGGGTGCGTCAAATGTACGTTTATATATTCCTATTATTTGTATGTATAGGATGCATCAAATGTACGTTTAGTCACATATCCATGTTATTCACTTATATGGGATGCGTCAAATGTCCATTTATGCGTCTAATAGTATATATTGGGTACGTAAAATGTACGTTTATTTATATATCCAGATTACTTACATATGTTGGGCGCCTCAAATGTATGATTATTTATATATTCCTATTATTTGTATATATTGGGTGCATCATATGTATCTTTATTTATAAATTCTTATTATCTGTATACCGGTATATATTGGATGCATCAAATGTCCATTTATTTATATATCCACAATACTTACATATGTTGGGTGCCTCAAATGTACGTTTATTTATATATTCCTATTTGTATATATATTGGATGCATCAAATGTCCATTTATTCACATACTTGTACACATTGGGTACGTCAAATGTACGTTTATTCACATAGTATATATTGGATGTGTCAAATGTACGTTTATTTATATATTCCTATTATTTGAATATATAGGATGCGTCACATATACGTTTATGTATTCGCCCTACGTACATTATATTGGATGCATCAAATATAGCCCCTCCCTCCTAGATTGTAAGCTCCCAGGACCAGGCCCTCCTATCCCTCTTGTATTGAACTGTATTGTTGCTGTATTGTCTCCCGTTATATTGTAAAGCGCTGAGAAAACTGTTGGTGCTATATAAATCCTGTATAACAATAATAATAATAATAATAATAAATCCTGTATAATAATAATAATATAAATCCTGTATAATAATAATAATAATATATAATAATAATAAATCCTGTATAATAATAATTAATAATATATAAATCCTGTATAATAATAATTAATAATATATAAATCCTGTATAATAATAATAATAATAATATATAAATCCTTTATTATAATAATAATGATAATAATAATATATAAATCCTGTATAATAATAATAATAATATAAATCCTGTATAATAATAATAATATTATTAATAATAATAATAATAATAATAATAAATCCTGTATAATAATAATATATAAATCCTGTATAATAATAATAAATCCTGTATAATAATAATAATATAAATCCTGTATAATAATAATAATATTAATAATAATAATAATAATAATAATAATAATAAATCCTGTATAATAATAATATATAAATCCTGTATAATAATAATAATATTAATAATAATAATAATAATAATAATAATAAATCCTGTATAATAATAATATATAAATCCTGTATAATAATAATAATCTCCATTTATTCTCATATTTGTATACATTGTATGTTTATTTATATATTCCTAATATTTGAATATATTGGGTGCGTCACATGTCCCTTTATTTTTATATATGTGTGACTTCCACATATTGGGTGCCTCCAGCGTATGTCTATTTATTATATTGGATGCGTCCAATGTATGTTCAATCACATATTTTTACTATTGGCATTTATATATGTATTTGTATTATTTACACAGATTGGATGTATCAAATGTATGTTTAAAAAACATATTTGTATCATATGCGTATATCGGAAGCGACATCTGTCCGTCTTCCATTGGCATTATGTACATTCATTGGATGCGTCAGATGTACGTTTATTCCCACCTGTAGGAGTATATAGCTATCACATGCTATATCTGTGGCTGGGAAAGTTGTTTTTAATCATTTTTTTGACCCCACTTGATATGAAGCTGGTCCAACCTTTCGCCCTCTCATTAATCCTGAAGAAGCCGGGGGTGAGGGGGGCTTATTTACTAAAGGCTCAGCAAATCAGCACATTAGCTTCAAACGGGTTGAAGAAACTAATGTATTTAGGGTTTTTCTCAATGGCTGATATTAAAGTGAGTTTGTCACATAGGGAGCAACATGAGAGAGCGACAATTCAGACTCGGCGCTGATGTTCTGCAATGCTGATTAGTCAGCAGTGACAAACCAGCGTATGTTCAGAGGCAGAGCCTACCGCGGAGGATTAGCCATAGAGCGCCCAGCGATTTTATTGTAATGATAGAGTTGGCAAAAGAAAGGCTCAATATCTAATTAGTGACCTGCTGCACGCACATGTCCTCTGTTCTTGGAGAGCCATTTAATTTGATTATTTAAGAAAAAGAAACACAGAGGGGCTTATTCACTAAACTAGCAACAGCTCCAATCCTAAAGGGGAATCGTTAGACTGAGGACTGTGTGATGCTGTGCAAGGGGCAGGCAGATTGTACAAACCCAATGGGCGAGATTTACTAAAACTGGAGCACTCAGAATCAGGTGCAGCTGTGCATGGGAGCCAATCAGCATCTCACTTCAGGTCGTTCAATGAAGCTTTGACAATAAAACCTGGAAGCTGATTGGTTTCTATGCACAGCTGCACCAGATTTTGCACTCTCCGGTTTTAGTAAATAACCCCCTATATGTTATGTTAAAGTAGATATTAACTGTTACTGAATGCCATTTTCATTTGCTAAAGCACCGTGGGGGAGATTTACTAAAACTGGAGCTCTCAGAATCGGTGCAAATGTGCACGGGAGCCAATCAGCTTCTAACTTCAGCTCGTTCAAGGAAGCTTTGACAATAAAACCTGGAAGCTGATTGGTTTCTATGCAGAGCTGCACCAGATTTTGCACCGTGCAGTTTTAGTAAATAACCCATCACTGTATCACCTATGAAAAAATGTGACAATTTCTTCTACTTTTACAGATATGCTGCCTTTGCAGATTAAACAGCAGTGGAAAACTGGACATATGTGTCTATTATTTTAATTGCTTTTTTATGAATGCTATTTCAACAATATTTTGGATACTTACAATATAGAGAGAGAGAGAGAGAGAGAGAGAGAGAGAGAGAGAGAGAGCGGTGAGTACAGATATATACAATAGATACATATTTATAGAGCGGTGAATACAGATACTGACAGTATATATATTTATAGAGCGGTGAATACAGATACTGACAGTATATATATATATTTATAGAGCAGAGAATACAGATACTGACAATATATATATATTTATAGAGCGGAGAATACAGATACTGACAATATATATATATTTATAGAGCGGGGAATACAGATACTGACAATATATATATATTTATAGAGCGGGGAATACAGATACTGACAATATATATATATTTATAGATCGGTGAATACAGACACTGACAATATATATATATATTTATAGATCGGTGAATACAGATACTGAATATATATATATATTTATAGAGCGGAGAATACAGATACTGACAATATATATATATTTATAGAGCGGGGAATACAGATACTGACAGTATATATATATATTTATAGAGCGGGGAATACAGATACTGACAGTATATATATATTTATAGATCGGTGAATACAGATACTGACAATATATATATATTTATAGAGCGGAGAATACAGATACTGACAATATATATATATTTATAGAGCGGGGAATACAGATACTGACAGTATATATATTTATAGAGCGGGGAATACAGATACTGACAGTATATATATATTTATAGAGCGGGGAATACAGATACTGACAGTATATATATATTTATAGAACGGGGAATACAGATACTGACAATATATATATATATTTATAGAGCGGGGAATACAGATACTGACAATATATATATATTTATAGAGCGGGGAATACAGATACTGACAGTATATATATTTATAGAGCGGGGAATACAGATACTGACAATATATATATATTTATAGAACGGGGAATACAGATACTGACAATATATATATATATTTATAGAGCGGGGAATACAGATACTGACAGTATATATATATATTTATAGAGCGGGGAATACAGATACTGACAGTATATATATATTTATAGAGCGGAGAATACAGATACTGACAATATATATATATTTATAGAGCGGGGAATACAGATACTGACAGTATATATATTTATAGAGCGGGGAATACAGATACTGACAGTATATATATATTTATAGAGCGGGGAATACAGATACTGACAGTATATATATATTTATAGAACGGGGAATACAGATACTGACAATATATATATATATTTATAGAGCGGGGAATACAGATACTGACAATATATATATATTTATAGAGCGGGGAATACAGATACTGACAGTATATATATTTATAGAGCGGGGAATACAGATACTGACAGTATATATATATTTATAGAACGGGGAATACAGATACTGACAATATATATATATTTATAGAGCGGAGAATACAGATACTGACAATATATATATATATTTATAGAGCGGGGAATACAGATACTGACAGTATATATATATATTTATAGAGCGGGGAATACAGATACTGACAATATATATATATATTTATAGAGCGGGGAATACAGATACTGACAATATATATATATATTTATAGAGCGGTGAATACAGATATTGACAATATATATATATTTATAGAGCGGGGAATACAGATACTGACAGTATATATATATTTATAGAGCGGGGAATACAGATACTGACAGTATATATATATTTATAGAACGGGGAATACAGATACTGACAGTATATATATATTTATAGAACGGGGAATACAGATACTGACAGTATATATATATATTTATAGAACGGGGAATACAGATACTGACAGTATATATATATATTTATAGAGCGGAGAATACCGATACTGACAATATATATATATATTTATAGAGCGGGGAATACAGATACTGACAATATATATATATTTATAGAGCGGAGAATACAGATACTGACAATATATATATATATTTATAGAGCGGGGAATACAGATACTGACAATATATATATATATTTATAGAGCGGGGAATACAGATACTGACAGTATATATATATATTTATAGAGCGGGGAATACAGATACTGACAATATATATATATTTATAGATCGGTGAATACAGATACTGACAATATATATATATTTATAGAGCGGAGAATACAGATACTGACAATATATATATTTATAGAGCGGGGAATACAGATACTGACAGTATATATATATATTTATAGAGCGGGGAATACAGATACTGACAATATATATATATATTTATAGAGCGGGGAATACAGATACTGACAATATATATATATATTTATAGAGCGGTGAATACAGATACTGACAATATATATATATTTATAGAGCGGAGAATACAGATACTGACAATATATATATATTTATAGAGCGGGGAATACAGATACTGACAATATATATATATTTATAGAGCGGGGAATACAGATACTGACAATATATATATATTTATAGAGCGGGGAATACAGATACTGACAATATATATATATATTTATAGAGCGGTGAATACAGATACTGACAATATATATATATTTATAGATCGGTGAATACAGATACTGACAATATATATATATTTATAGAGCGGAGAATACAGATACTGACAATATATATATATTTATAGAGCGGGGAATACAGATACTGACAATATATATATATTTATAGAGCGGAGAATACAAATACTGACAATATATATATATTTATAGAGCGGAGAATACAGATACTGACAATATATATATATTTATAGAGCGGTGAATACAGATACTTACAATATATGTAAATTTATAGAGCGGTGAATTTGACATTCACAGCTGGTGAATCCGATCAGCATGTTTTAATATGATTTTGCCACCACTGAAAGCTTGGCAAATTTCCCGCTGACCGTTTTATATATAACTACTACATGCCTCAGCTTCAATTCATTCCCGTGTATTATTATTCTGGGATGTGGATACTTACAGTTGAGGCTTATTTATGACGCAGTGACATTCACCAAACATTGACTGCTGTTGAATCTACCTGGTCAATGTGTTTTAATATACATTTGATCTACCGCCAGTGAAAGTTTGGTGAAGGTCACATTTTGCGCCTGTATAAAGACAACACATGTCATTAGGTAACTGTGGCATGCACAAGCTTTCATTGAATGCAATGAAACATTATTCTGGGTGCCTACAGCCGCGTCTTATTTATAAAGAGGTGAATGTGACATGTACTAAACATTCACTTGCTGGCGAGTCTTCTTAGTCAATGTGTTTCATTATACTTTTACCGATTTGCCGCCAGTGAATGTTTGGTGAATTTCACATTTGCTGCTTTTTAAATACGCAGGTTATTGTATGCCGTTTGCATGCACAAGCTTTAATTCAACGCAATGAAACATTATTCTGGATATCTACAGCCGGGACTTATTTACAAAGCAAATGTGTCATTTACCAAACATTCACTGCTGGTGAATCTTCCTAGTCAATGTGTTTTTTTTGTAATATATAATTAAAGATTTACCACCAGTGAATGCTCAGTGAATATCACATTCATGGCTTTTTAAATACGTGTGCCCCTTAATGAATGCAGACAATTATCTGACTGCTTCATGCACAAGGTTCAATTTAATCATTAAAATGAAACAACAGAGGAGACTTCTTATTTGTTTAAAATTTATCCCAAGTAATTGTACAAGGAGAATAAATATTCAGTAAATAATTGGCCCTCACCAGCGAACTTGTGGTCACTTCAAACTCTAAATCACAGGAAATTAAAAAAAAAAAGAATTTCCCATTAACTTGATTGGGTGTTTAAAGTGAACGCAGGTTTATAGGACGGGTTTAATACATCCAACCCTCTACGATCAGTACAACGCAGATGTGGAAGAGTTTAAAACCAAATGCTTTGGTTATATATATATATATATATATATATATATGGGAATGGAGATATAATTACTCATTTTCTGTACTAATCCTATCAAGAAGCTACAAAGTTATTGAATCCCTGATACACAGCCAAAAATAAACAGAGGAGCCAAAGAGAAATACAAGAATAAAACACACACAAAAAAAGAAATAAAACAATAGAACACAAAAAAAGAAATAAAACAATAAAACACAAAAAAAAAGAAATAAAACAATAAAACACAAAAAAAAGAAATAAAAAAAAAGAAATAAAACAATAAAACACAAAAAAAAAATAAAACACAAAAAAAGAAAGAAAACACAAAAAATAAATAAAACAAAAAAACACTAAAAATAAAACAAATTGTTTAAATTATTCTTAATAATCCTTTTTTTTTTTATTCTTATTTTCACAAAAGAAAAAAAAAAGTGTATTTATATATCAGATGGAAACAAACATTGATTTTGCTGTTACAAATTACAATCTTAATTTTCTCCTCCTAATTCCATGCATAGATAGATTTTTTTTTAACTTTATTCATAAAATAACGTTTTGTTTTTTTTTCGCTAATTTTATTTCAAATACAACTCCTCTTTTTTTAAATGCCAGAAACCAACAATTCCCTAGTCACCCGACATGACACTATTTCATTGAAATGTTTCCAATGCATCAATTCATTGTCCATCTGTTTATAATAATTTACTATTTTAAATTTAAATTAATCATTTTTCAAATAAAAAAAAAATAACAAGCTAAATTCCCACTATTACTCTGCTAAAAGCTCAAATATTTTACTGAATATTATGATTAAATAAAACTAAAAAAAAAAAATATTTAAAACAAATAAAGCAGATTTTAGTAGCAGTCGAATCAATAAAATTTTTGCATGCGATATAAAATATCAAATGAACAGTTTTAATACATTTCATAGATATCTACAGCAAAGACTTGAAATATTGGAAAGTAGAACTTACCCAACAAAAAAATACAACTGCAGAGAGGAGGGGAGGAAAAAATGATATGTGCCAATTTTTCAAAGCACTTTCAATTCAAAGATTTCTTGAGCATTTTTATAGTATAAAATTTGGCTGGGTCCCCACCCCCAGAGACCTGCCTCTTATGAATATTCAAGATGTTTAGAAGATGGCATCAGATGAAGGGTGGGGGGGGGGGGTCATTCTTAGTCAACCAAAGCCCCCTCCCCCTCAGAGGTATGAGTATGCATATTTCCATTAGGCTGGAGACTTTTTTTCTGTTAGTTTCCTTATCACTTTTTGACTCTTTTCTCTTTTCTCCTCTCCAGCTTGTTAAAAGAAGGCTCCAATTTGAGTTATCAGATATCTCCTTCCCCCCCACCCTCCTGTTCTCCCCCCCCCCTCCTCTTGCTCCTTGCGGGAACAGTCTGAAAGGAACTGGAAATCAGTGGTGTTCTGCTGAAGGGAAGGAGAAGGGGTACAATACTTTATCAAGTTACATGCAAAGGGCTTAAGCGAATTTAGTCTGCATGGACTTCTGACAGCTGAAGGGGGGGCTACCAAGAAAAGAGGGGGGTGGCTATTCCGGGGATTGGAGGGGAGCTGGTGGAAGCTGCTGCTCCTTGGACTTGCTCTATGATAATACAAACATTGGTCATAGTGACTTAGCAGCTACTGGTAAACTATCTGGGAGGTAGGTACTAATATTTATCAATGCTAGTAGAAGGGGAGGTAGATGGCCAGGCTAGCAGGAAAAGTCCACCATTTGGGTGAAAATGGCAGGGCACCAGCTGGTGCAAACTATCTGGGAGGTAGGTACTAATATTTATCAATGCTAGTAGAAGGGGAGGTAGATGGCCAGGCTAGCAGGAAAAGTCCACCATTTGGGTGAAAATGGCAGGGCACCGGCTGGTGCAAACTATCTGGGAGGTAGGTACTAATATTTATCAATGCTAGTAGAAGGGGAGGTAGATGGCCAGGCTAGCAGGAAAAGTCCACCATTTGGGTGAAAATGGCAGGGCACCGACTGGTGCAAAGGCAAGGGACTCTGAGAAGGTCACCTAGACCTAGCAGGTAGGTGCTAGGGCTCCCCTGCAAACCCTTTGGATGATCAGGGTACACATCCTGAGATATGTAGAAACCCCTAGGGGCCGAGGGATTGCAGTTTGATGCAAGTGGAAGTTAAATATATTAGGAATCATATTTGCCTTTGGCACAGGAATTTCTGCTTGGTAATACAAGTACTCTGGGGACTTGCTATGGTTAGAACCAGGGGCGGACTGACCATTTGGAAACTCAGGCACTGCCCCTGGTACCTTTTTCATAGGCTTTTTGAGTTTGGGCAAGGATACAGGGGCCCCACGATCCCCTATTGCCCGGGGGCACCATGAGTTGTCAGTCTGCCCCTGGTTAGAACCTACTGGAAGTCTTCATAGGGGGTAGGAGTTCATGTTTATACAGTAAGATGACTAGGCTATATAGCATGGGGTGTCCAAGGTAGAAGGAAACCTTTGCTATTTTGGTGAAAATTGTGGAGCACCTACCTAACTGCCAAGGAACTTCTAATCTCATTTGGGTACAAGATTGTGCAGACACAGGGAGCACTGAGATGGTCACCTACACCTGACAGGTTGGTAGTAGGACTCTCTTGGAAACCCTTGGGAGACCAGGCTACACAATCGATAGAAAGGTCTGAGGGCTTGCAATGTGATGCAAGTGGCAGTTATTATATTATTAAATGTTCATATTTATTTGCCTTTGGCACAGGATTTGCTATATGATAATACAAGCACTATATATGGGGACTTGCTATAGTTAGAACCTACTGGAAGTCTTCCTAGGGGTAGGTGTTGATGTTTATCCAGTAAGATGACTAGGTTATATAGCATGGGGTGTCCAAGGTAGAAGAAAAGCTTCCCTATTTTGGTGAAAATTGCAGAGCACCTACACTAACTGCCATTGAACTTCTAATCTAGGGATGGTGCAGACACAAGGGACACTGAGATGGTCACTTATACCAGGTAGGTAGGACTTTCCGGCAAACCCCTAGGTTCGATTAGGTTATAGCAGTGGCAATATGTGCCCCAAATGAAAGGAAAACTACACCATTTGGGTAAATTCTGCAGGGCACCTGCCTAGCTGCCATGGGGCTTCTAATCTGGGAATTGGGATGGTGCAGACACAAGAGACACTGAGATGGTCACTTATACCTGGTAGGTAGGACTTTCCAGCAAACCCCTAGGTTCGATTGGGTTCTAGTAGTGGTAATATGTGCCCCGGATGAAAGGAAAACTACACAATTTTGGTAAATTTTGCAGGGCACCTGCCTAGCTCCCAAGGGGCTTCTAATCTGGGAACTGGGGATGGTGCAGACACAAGGGACTCTAAGATCACCTATACCTGGCAGGTATGTAGTAGGACTTTCCTGAAAACCCCAAAGGGCTGAGAGCTTGCAGTTTGATGCATATGTTGTATATATTAGGATTTTTTTATTTATTTTTATTTATTTGCCTTTGATAAGAAAGCTTTATCAAGGTAAGTAACTGGTATTCTATATGTGGGGTAGGTGTTAATATCTATAAATAATGAGGTTATATAGTAGGGACAGTAGGTACCCAGGATGAAAGGAAAACCACATTATTTGGGTTAATTGTGCAGATCACCTACCTAACTGCCAAGGGGTTGCTCATTTGAGTACAGGATTGTGCAGACATAGGGAGCACTGAGATGGTCATCTATACCTGGTAGGTTGGTAGTAGGACTCTCTTGGAAACCCTTGGGAGACCACACTACACAATCTATAGAAACCCCTAAGGTCTGGGGGCTTGCAATGTGATGCAAGTGGCAGTTATTTTATTAGGAAATGTTCATATGTATTTGCCTTTGGCACAGGAATTGCTATACAAGCACTATATATGGTGACTTGCTATAGTTAGAACCTACTGGAAATCTATATAGGGGGGTAGGTGTTAATAGTTAGAGGTGAATAGGTTATGGAGGTAGTATGTATCCAATATGAAAGGAAAACCACATAATTTGGGTACATTTTGTAGAGCACCTACATAGCTGCCAAGGGGCTTCCAATCTGGGTACTAGGGATGGTACAGACATAAAGAACTCTGAGATGGTCACCTATACCTGGCAACCAAGTAGACGGACTTTCCTGCAAACCCTTGAGGGCTGGAGCTTGCGATTTGATGCACATGTCAGTTAAATACTGTATATTAGGAATTTTTTTTCTCATTTATTTGCCTTTTGGCATTTGATAATAAAAGCTCTATACATAGCAACTTACCATAGTTAGCACCTCCTGGTAATCTATATGGGGATTAGGTGGTAATTAAATGACTAGGCTATGTAGTAGGGGCAGTAGGTACCCAGGATGAAAACCACACCAGTAGGGTGAACATTGCAGGGCATCTACCTAGCTGCCAAGGAACTTCTAATCTGGTTACCAGGGATGGTGCAGACACAAGGGACAATGAGATGGTCGGCTTGACTTGGCAGGTAGATAGTAAGACTTTTCTGAAAACTCTTGGGTGATCAGGGTACATATTCGGAAATATATAGAAACCCCCGAAGGCTTGGAGTTTGCAATTAGATGCTTATGGCAGTTAAATGTTAGGAAATCTTCTTATTTATTTGCCTTTGGCATAAGAATTGCTGTGGGATAATATATTATGGTGACTTTCCATAGTTATCACCTACTGGTGACATACAGGGGGTAGGTGTCAATGTATACAATAGATGACTAGGTTATATACAGTAGCGTGGGGTACCCAGGGTAGAAGGAAAACTTCACTATTTGGATTTTATTTATTTATTTCAGGTACTTATATAGTGCCGTCAATTTACGCAGCACTTTACATATATATTGTGCATTCACATCAGTCCCTAACCCTCAAGGGGCGTACAATCTAAGGTCCCTAACTCACATTCATACATACACATAGTAGGGACAATTTTAGACAGGATCCAAGGAACCTACCAGTATGTCTTTGGAGTGTGGGAGGAAACTGGAGTACCCGGAGGAAACCCACGCAGTCACAGGGAGAACATGCAAACACCAGGCAGCTGGAGCCGTGGCTGGGATTTAAATCAGTGACCCGAGTACTGCCAGGCGGAAATGCTAACCATTTAGCCATTTGGATGAATCTTGCAGAGCACCTAGACAGCTGCTAATCTAGGAATGGTGCAGACACAAGGGACACTGGGATGGTCACCTAGGCAGGTAGGTAGTAGGACTTTCCTGCAAAGCCCTGTGGGCTGGAAGCTTGCAATGTGACGCATATGGCAGTTAAATATCTTCCGTTTTTTATATTATTTATGTACTTTTGGCATTTGATAATACAAGCTCTATACATAGTGACTTGCCATAGTTGGCACCTACTGGCAATCTATGGGGGGGGGGGGGAGATATCAATCAATCAATTAGGTTTATAGTGAGGGCAGTAGGTACCCAGGATGAAAAGAAAACCACATTTGGGTAAAAACTGCAGGACACCTACCTAACTGCCAAGGGGGTTCTAATCTGGGTGCTGGGGATGGTGCAGATACAAGGGACATAGGGATGGTCACCCATACCTAATGGTGGGACTTTTCTGCGAACCCCTGAGGACTGGAATCTTTCAATGTGACTCATACAGCAGGTATTTCATGGAAGATCAGGAAATCTCCACTATTTATTTGCCTTTGGTGTACAGATCACTATATTATAAAACAAGCTCTATTATTAGAGACTTGCTATAGCTAATACCTGCTGGAAATGTATATTGGGGGGGGGGGTTAATATTTCTCAATGAGTAGGTTTCAGGTATATCATAGGGGTAGTATGTATCCAGGATGAAAGGACAACCACACCATTTGGGAACATTTTGTAGACCATCTGCCTAGCTACCAAGTGGCTTCTATTCTGGGTTCTAGGAATGGTGCAGACACAAGGGACACTGCGATGGTCACCTACATCTAGCGGGTAGGTAGTAGGACTCCACTGCAAACCCCTGAGTGATAAGGGCACGCATTGTGAAGTATATAGAGAGCCCTAAGGGCTTGGAGTTTGCAATTTGATGCACGTGGCAGTTAAATATTAGGAAATCTGCACCGAACTTCTTTGCGTTGGCACAAATTATTATATATTGTAGTCACCAGGGGCGGACTGACAGCTCATGGGGCCCCCGGGCAATAGGGGATCATGGGGCCCCTGTGTCCTTGCCCAAACTCAAAAAAGCCTATGAAAAAGGTACCAGGGGCATCTCATGGGGCCCCCTACTGACCCTGGGCCCTCGGGCAGTGTCCGAGTTTCAAAATGGTCAGTCCGCCCCTGGTAGTGACTTGCCATCATTATCACCTACCGGAAATCTATATAGGTGGGTGGTGTTAGGTGTTAATGTTTATACAGTAGATGAACAGAGGCGGTTGGTACCACAACTATTTAGGAAACGTTGCAAGGCACCTACCTTGCTGCTAAGGGGCTTCCAATCTGAGTATCAGGTCTGCTGCAGACACATGGGACCCTGAGATGGTCACCTATGCCTGGCAGGTAGGTAGCTGGACTTTCCTGCAAACCCCTAAAGGCCGGGAGCTTGCAATATGATGCATATGATTTTTAAATATATTAGGAAAGTTTATCTTTATTTTTTTTGCCTTTGGCACAGGAGTTACTATTTGATCATACAAGCTCTATGCAGAGTGACTTGTCATAGTTGGCACCTACCGGTAATCTATATGGCAGGTAGGTGTTAATGTTTGTAAATGACTAGATTATAAAGCTGGGTGAAAAGGCACCCAGAATAAAATAAATACCTCAACATTTGGGTAAACATTGCAGGGCACCTACCTAGCTGCCAAGGGGCTTCTTCTCTCAGGACCAGGTTTGGTGCAAATATGAGGGACTTTGAGATGGTCACCTACACCTGGCAGGCACGTAGTAGAACTTTCCTGTAAACCCCCTAAGGGCTGGGAGCTTACAATGTGGCAGTTAAATATATTAGGAACAGGGGCGGACTGACAACTCATGGGGCCCCTGGGCAATAGGGGATCATGGGGCCCCTGTGTCCTTGCCCAAACTCCAAAAAGCCTATGAAAAAGGTACCAGGGGCATCTCATGGGGCCCCCTACTGACCCCGGGCCCTTGGGCAGTGCCCGAAATTCCAAATGGCCAGTCCGCCCCTGATTAGGAATTCCTAATTGCATTTATTTATTTGCCTTTGGCATAAGAATTGCTATGTGATCCTATAAGCTCTATTATTAGTGACCTACCATCGTTACCACCTACTGGTTAATCTATATAGGGGTGGGTATTATTGCTTATAGATGACTAGGTTATATAGCAAACGGTACCCAGCATAGAACAAATACTACACTGTTTGGGTGAAAATTCCAGGGCACCTACCTAGCTGCCAATAATGGTGCAAACACAAGGAACACAAAGATGGTCACCTATACCTGGCATGTAGGTACTAGGACTTTGCTGCAAACCCTTGCAATTTCATGCATATGGCAGTTAGATATATTAGGACATTTTCATTTTATTCACTTACTTTTGGCACAGAAATTGCTATGTGATCATATAAACTCTATTTATAGTGACTTGCCATAGTTATCAGCTACTGGTAATCTGTATGGTGTAGGTATTATTGTTGGTAGATGGATAGGTTATATATAGCAGGTGCTGTAGATACTCAGGATTGAAGGAAAATTGCAAGGCACCTACCTAGCTGCCAAAAGACTTCTAGGTGTCAGGTCTAGTAAAAGCACTGAAATGCCCCCCCCCCCCCCATAGCTGGCAGGTAGGTAGTAGGATTTCCCTGCAAACCCTTGGGCAATCAGGGCATATATATATACTGTATATGAGGAAAACCTAATTTCATATTTTTGCCATTTGCACAGAAAGTACTCTTAATTGTAATTTGATATTGTTAAAACTTGACAACCTGAGGGCTAGGATATGTTAACAAATGGCTAGGTCAGGGTCTTTCAACTAGGGTTCCTCCAGAGGTTTCTAGAGGATCCTTGAGCAATGAGCAATTTTTGTCTCTCAGGTAAGTTCCCGCTGACACCATTGATCTTTTTAGAAATCTGTAGGGGGGTAATTCTTCCCAATGACCACAAGTGTGAGGAACATTCTTCCCAATGACCACCAGTGTGAGGAACATTCTTCCCAATGACCACCAGTGTGAGGAGCATTCTTCCCAATGACCACCAGTGTGAGGAGCATTCTTCCCAATGACCACCAGTGTGAGGAGCATTCTTCCCAATGACCACCAGTGTGAGGAGCATTCTTCCCAATGACCACCAGTGTGAGGAGCATTCTTCCCAATGACCACCAGTGTGAGGAGCATTCTTCCCAATGACCACAAGTGTGAGGAGCATTCTTCCCAATGACCACCAGTGTGAGGAGCATTCTTCCCAATGACCACCAGTGTGAGGAGCATTCTTCCCAATGACCACCAGTGTGAGGAGCATTCTTCCCAATGACCACAAGTGTGAGGAGCATTCTTCCCAATGACCACCAGTGTGAGGAGCATTCTTCCCAATGACCACAAGTGTGAGGAGCATTCATCCCACCAACGATCACACTAATGTATCATGAGTTGTAGATAAAGTCATTTTTAGTAGACCAGAAAGTTAAGTCGAAAAGGTTGAGAAAGGCTAGGATAGGTAATATAGCAGGTGCAGTGGGTACCCAAGATGAAGGTGAGATGGTCACCTAAAGCTGGCAGGTAGGTAGCAGGACTCACCTGGGGTGATCAGGACATGTAATCTGATACATATGGAAGTTATATATATATTAGGAAATCTTATTGGTTTTTTTTTTCCATTGGCACAGATATTGGTATTTGATATTACAGGTAAGAAATCATGACTTGCCATTGTGTGCTGTACTGGGGGGGGGGGGAGGAGCAGGAGGAGAGTACACCTCTATAGAGAGCTCACACCCCCAGAGAGATATCTATTATGTAGTGTCTATCATTATCCCTGCATCTCCTTTTTTTTCTTCACTACTCTCTCCCCCCACCCCCCATTTTCTTTCACTTTCTGTGTCCCTCTCCCTGTCTTCTCTGTCTCACTCTCTACCCTCTTCTCTCTCTCCTTTATTACTCCTCAGCTCCCTCTCTCTATTCCACTCTCTCTCCCCATCTCTCTCCCTTCATCACTTTCTCTATACTCCACTCTCTCCTCTCTCCCCCCTCTTCTCTCTCCCTCCATCTCTCTCTCCCCCCTCTTCTCTCTCCCTCCATCTCTCTCTCCCCCCTCTTCTCTCTCCCTCCATCTCTCTCTCCCCCCTCTTCTCTCTCTCCCCCCTCTTCTCTCTCTTTCTCCTCTCTCTCCCCCTCTCAATCCCTCTCCCCATCACCCTCTATACCCCCCCTCCTATCTCTAGCTTCCCACTTCCCTTCTCTCTGTCCTCTCCCTCTGTTCACCCACTCCCCCTCCCCCCCCCTCTTCTCTTTCTCCCTCTCTCAATTCCCTCCTCTCTCTCCCCTCTCTTTCTCCCCCCCTTCCCCATTTCTCTTTCTTCATCACCTCTATATCCCCTCCAATCTCCGCTCTATCTCCACCCCCCACTCTCCCCCTTCAATCTATCTCCCTTTCTATTCCCTCTCTGCTCTCTTTCACTATACTGGCCTCCTCTTTCTTTCCCCTCCCCGTCTATATCCCCCCATCCTCTCTCTATCTCTGTTCCCCTCTCTCTCCCTCCCTCCCACTCTCTATTTCCCTCTCCCTCCTCTCTTTAATTCTATTCTTACCTCCTCCCTCCCCCTCTCTATTACCCCCCCCCCGTCCTCCATTTCTCTACTCTCTCCCTCCATCCCACTCTATATCCCCCCTCTTCTACTCTCTCCCCACCTCCTCTCTCTCTGTCCCTCCCAGCATCTGACTCTCTTCCCCTCTCTATTCCTCCTTCCCTCTCTCTTCCCCCGCTCTTTACTCTCTTCTCGTCTCTCTCCTTCCATCACCCGTTACCCTCCCCTTCGCTCTCCCAACCTCCTCCCCCCACCACTCTTTTCGCTCTTTCTCCTCTCTCTCATTCCATCACCCTTTTTATCCCCCCTTTCTCTCTCCCCACCTCCCGTCTGTCTGTCCTCTCTCCCTCTCTACTCCCTCCTCTTTCATTCTACTCACCTTCTCTCTCTCTCCCCCCTTCTCTCTCTTTCTCCTCTCTCTCCCTCCATCACCTTCTATGTTCCCCCTCTTCCACTCTCTCTCCCCCCTCTATCTCTCTAACTCTTTCTATACCCCCCCTCTCTCTTCCTCCATCACCCTCTACCCCTCCTCTCTCTACCCCCCTTTTCCCCCTTCCTCTCTCCCTCTCTGACCCCCCCATCTCTCCCTCCATCACCATCTATATCCCTTCTCTCTCTCTCTTTCTCTCTCTATTCCCCCTCTCTCCTCTATTTCACTCTACTAGCCTCCTCTCTCTCTCCTCCATTTCTCCCTCCCCATCCTCTCTATGCCCCCCCCCATCCTCTCTCTTTCCCCCCCTTCTCTATTCCCACTTCTCTTTCACTCTAAACTTGCTTCCACCCTCTCTCCCCCCCCCCCCTTCCCGTCCTCTCTCTCTCCCTCCCCTTCTATATTCCCCCTCCATCATCCTCTATATCCCCCTCTCTCCCTCCCCCGTCTCTCTCCCTCCAACACCCACAATATCCCTCTCTCGCCCTCCCCCGCCTCTGCGGGGAGGGGAGATCTAGGGGGTTTTGGGGGAGAGGAATATTTATACTGTGCTGTCATGGGGAATTTTAAGGTGGAAAAGGATTTGTCCTGGGAGTGGGGATTTTGGGGGAACCAGAGTGGGAGGGGGGGTATTCTGCAGAGAGGAGGGATCCTTGGAGGATGACGATTTGTACAGTGAGAAGAGGCTTTTGGGGGGCAGTGGTTTTGTGCTGGGGGATTTAGGGATAAAGAGGATTTGTGCTGAGGGGGATTTGAGGGAAAGGAGATTGTACTGGAGGGGGGATTTTAGGGGGTAATACAATTAATGGGAGAAGATAATTTGTAATAGGAAGGGGGATTGGGGGAAATGGATTTGTTCTGGAAATGGGGATTTGGAGGGGGGATGGAAGAGGATTTGTGCTGGGAGTAGAGTGTGAGAGGATTTGTGCTGGGCGGGGGGATTTGGGGGGAGGATTTGTGCTGGCACAGGGGAATTTATGGGGGAAGAGGATTTGCACTGGGATGGTGGATTTTGTGGGGGAAGAATATTAGTTCTGGAAGGGGGGATTGGAGGAAGGTGGACTGAAAATCTGTGTTGGGAGTAGTGATTTTTTTGAGGGAAGAGGATTTGTCCTGCAAGGGGGGATTTTATCAGGGAAGAGGATTTGCACTGGAATTGGGGTAGGGTGGACTGAGAATTTGAGAGGGAATTCTTAGAGAATGAAGATTTGTGCTGAAAGAGGGTATCTGTGAGGGCAGTGGGTTTGTGCTGGGAGACAGAATTGGGGGGGACGACAAAGATTTTTGCTGGGAGAAGGAATTTCAGCAAGTGGGGAGTTTTGTAATGGAAGGAGAGATTTGGGGGAAGAGGACTTCTGTCTGGGAGGGGGGAATTTTTGCATTTATGTTTGGGGAAAATTTTGGTTTGCAGAGGGAACTTGTGTTTGGAGGGGGGTTAGTATGCAGATTAGTGCTGAATTTGGGGGGTGGCTGGGGTTTTCTGAGAGGAGAATGTGGGGAAGAGTATGGTTTGCGGGGAAAAATCTGCACTCTCCTGACCCCTGCACTCTGTGCCCTACAGACTCCTGCACTCTTACATACATCTGACCTAAGTGTTCATCATCTCCACAGTTGCTGCTTGCTCAGACGTCCCTGACTATTTGAATGAAATCCTTTTTACTCTTTCATCCACGTCCAGGGAGATTAGCTACAGTGCCATGAGCTGTAATCTTCTTCACAATGTTGTGCACAGTGGACACAGGAACATTAAGATCTAGTAATTGATACAGGTGAGTTTAATTACAACTTCCAGAAGCATCACAAACTTGGAATGCAATTATTTTTTACAATTTTGAGAAGGTGCCAATAATTTTGTCCAGGCCATTTTTGGAGTTTTGCGTGGCATGTGTCAGATTTGGCTTTTTTTTTCTCTACATTTTGTGTCATACCAATACAAACAAAAGAAATAAACATGAGAGTGCCGGAACATTTGTAACTGAAACAATTTCCTGGGTGAAGTGGTGCGTTATCTGCGAGAAATGCCGGGGGGGGGGGGGATGGGGGTTGGCCGTGACTGTGTGTATATATATATAACTTTTTTTTACACTTAAAAAACTGGACCTTCTACATAAAAAAACAAGATTTTTAATGGCAGAATGTGAAAAGTGTAGTGCTGTAATGTCACCAGTCTCTAGTGATTGGATAGGCTGCATTCTCAGTGATGTCACTGGTCTCCAGTGAATGGATAGGCTGCATTCTCAGTGATGTCACCGGTCTCCAGTGATTGGATAGGCTGCATTCTCAGTGATGTCACCGGTCTCCAGTGAATGGATAGGCTGCATTCTCAGTGATGTCACCGGTCTCCAGTGAATTGAAAGGCTGCATTCTCAGTGATGTCACCGGTCTCCAGTGAATGGATAGGCTGCATTCTCAGTGATGTCACCGGTCTCCAGTGAATGGATAGGCTGCATTCTCGGTGATATCACCCGTCTCCAGTGAATGGATAGGCTGCATTCTCAGTGATGTCACTGGTCTCTAGAGAATGGATAGGCTGCATTCTCAGTGATGTCACCGGTCTCCAGTGGATAGGCTGCATTCTCGGTGATATCACCGGTCTCCAGTGAATGGATAGGCTGCATTCTCGGTGATATCACCGGTCTCCAGTGAATGGATAGGCTGCATTCTCAGTGATGTCACCACTCTCTAGTAAATGGATAGGCTGCATTCTCGGTGATGTCACCGGTCTCTAGTAAATGGATAGGCTACATTCTCAGTGCTGTCACGGTTATCTAGTGAATGGATAGGCTGCATTCTCAGTGATGTCACTGGTCTCTAGTGAATGGTTAGGCTGCATTCTCGGTGATGTCACTGGTCTCTAGTGAATGGATAGGCTGCATTCTCGGTGATGTCACCGGTCTCTAGTGATTGGATAGGCTGCATTCTCGGTGATGTCACCGGTCTCTAGTGAATGGATAGGCTACATTCTCGGTGATGTCACCGGTCTCTAGTGATTGGATAGGCTGCATTCTCGGTGATGTCACTGGTCTCTAGTGAATGGATAGGCTACATTCTCGGTGATGTCACCGGTCTCTAGTGAATGGATAGGCTGCATTTGCAGTGATGTCACTGGACTCTAGTGAATGGATAGGCTGCATTCTCGGTGATGTCACCGGTCTCTAGTGATTGGATAGGCTGCATTCTCGGTGATGTCACTGGTCTCTAGTGAATGGATAGGCTGCATTCTCGGTGATGTCACCGGTCTCTAGTGATTGGATAGGCTGCATTCTCGGTGATGTCACTGGTCTCTAGTGAATGGATAGGCTACATTCTCGGTGATGTCACCGGTCTCTAGTGAATGGATAGGCTGCATTTGCAGTGATGTCACTGGACTCTAGTGAATGGATAGGCTGCATTCTCGGTGATGTCACTGGTCTCTAGTGAATGGATAGGCTGCATTCTCGGTGATGTCACTGGTCTCTAGTGAATGGATAGGCTGCATTCTCGATGATGTCTTTGGTCTCTAGTGAATGGATAGGCTGCATTCTCAGTGATGTCACTGGACTCTAGTGAATGGATAGGCTGCATTCTCAGTGCTATCACGGTTATCTAGTGAATGGATAGGCTGCATTCTCAGTGATGTCACCAGTCTCTAGTGAATGGATAGGCTGCATTTTTAGTGATGTCACCGGTCTCCAGTGAATAGATAGGCTGCATTCTTAGTGATGTCAATGGTCTCTAGTGAATGGATAGGCTGCATTCTCAGTGCTGTCATGGTTATCTAGTGAATGGATAGGCAGCATTCTTGGTGATGTCACTGGTCTCTAGTGAATGGATAGGCTGCATTCTCGGTGATGTCACAGGTCTCCAGTGAATGGATAGGCAGCATTCTTGGTGATGTCACTGGACTCTAGTGAATGGATAGGCTGCATTCTCAGTGCTGTCACGGTTATCTAGTGAATGGATAGGCTGCATTCTCAATGATATCACTGGTCTCCAGTGAATGCATAGGCAGCATTCTTGGTGATGTCACTGGTCTCTAGTGAATGGACAGGCTGCATTCTCAATGATGTCACCAGACTCTAGTAAAGGGATAGGCTGCATTCTCAGTGATGTCACCTTTCTGTAACAAGAGACCCGTCGACCCCTGTCCTTTTTATATTCACACAGGAGCAGTGGGTCAGAACCAAGAAGCCCGCCAAGTAAAACCTGGGAAAACATAGTAACTCTATTCCTCCTGGTTGGGGCAGGACCAAACTAGGCTGAAATAGGCAAGCCGCCTACAAGCTTCCTTCTGCTGAAGGAACAAAATTGCTACCTGGCTGGTCTGGGTTTGGCCGCCTATCTTCATCTTCTCGGGATAAGAAAAGTCCTCCAACAAAATTCATTTTCTTACAGCTGATTTTCGGGATCAATAGAACAAACACGATTTACTCTTTCTATGAATGTGCTATGGATTGAAATGTCTTTCAAGCTCTGTGATTGCTATGGATTATGGGATTTAGCGGCTGTGACCTTTCACAGACTAACATATTGGCCTCTCAATCTGGATCCCATTTCTGTTTTTCTATTTTCCCATCAATATTATTTTTTCCTACTTCTATTTTTTTTTTTTTGCATTTAAATTAAGACAGGAAAATATTTTGTAGTTTTTTTTTATTTATTCCTTAATATTCTTTGTTCTCTTTCTTTTGCTCCTTCTTCAGAAATTGTGTGATTAATTTACTCTTTCCATTCTGCGGTTTCCTTTTTCACTTTATGACTTTTGTTTTGATTTTTTTCTTTTTAATGAAGACAGAAAAAAATACCATTTCTTACTTACCGAAATATCAAAGCAGATGTGCTTTCCATTTGTATTCTGGCAGAAGCAAAACAAATATTGAAAAATAAAGTTTACAGTGATGAAGTCCCGAAGTGTCAGGGACAAGGACACAAAAAATCTTGTGCATCTGGAAGTTTCTGTAGAGAGGTTAATGGGTCTTAAATCCCAATTGTACTTTCAGTTTAAATCATCTAAATATATTATAAGGACATAAAAAAAAAGGTGTTTAACTCCTTCCCACCTGCCGCACTCATATATGCAGCTGCTCGTCGGGTGGGTCTTAGCGCAGAGAGGCCACATATATGCATACCAAACAAAAACAGAACTGTGCCAAGAGAACGCAACATGCACACTCCCGGCACAGTTACCGGCGGCTAACGGAAAGCTAGCAAGTAGCGATCAGAAGCTTTATGATCATGTGACCGATGTGACAGCCAATCAAGGTGGTCACATGATCTCAAACCCTGCCCCAGCTCCTGGCATCTAAAACCCTCTAAAGAGCCGGGAGGCACCTGCACCAAGGGGATAAAGACCGAATCACACACCTACTGAGCGACATATCAGACTGGATGTCACTCCACTTCCTTAAACTGAACCTCTCCAAAACCGAGTTTCTTGTCTTCCCCCCAGCCCAGGCCCCACCCCCCATTGACTTCTCCATCACATCCAACAACGCCACCATCAAACCCGCCCAGCAGGCCAGAGTACTTGGTGTCATTCTGAACTCCAACCTATCCTTCCAGCCCCAAGTCCAATCTTTAACAAACTCGTGCAGACTCCACCTCCGCAACATCGCCAAAATCTGCACGTTCCTAACCCCAGAAACCACTAAACCGCTCATCCACTCCCTCATCATATCACGACTCGACTACTGCAACTCCCTCCTCACTGGCCTGCCTCGCCACTGGCTTTCCCTGCTTCAGTCGATTCTGAATACGGCTGCCAGACTCATTCACCTTTCCAACCGCTCCGTCTCCGCCACCCCCCTCTGCCAATCCCTCCACTGGCTTCCGATTGCACAACGGATCAAATTCAAAATCCTAACACTGACGTACAAAGCCATCCACCATACTGCCCCGAACTACATCACTGACCTAATATCCAAGTACCACCCAGCACGCACACTCCGCTCCTCACAAGACCTTCTTCTCTCTAGTTCCCCGGTCTCCTCCTCCCATGCCCGCCTCCAGGACTTCTCCAGGGTGTCACCCATCTTCTGGAACTCCCTGCGCCAACCCATCAGATTATCACCTACTCTCCTCTCCTTTAGGCGCACCCTGAAAACCCACCTCTTCAGGGAAGCCTACCCCACCCCCTGCTAATTGCCGATCTCCTCCACTCTTCCTACCACTCCATCCCCCACAGCTATCTCCTCCTGTGCCACCATCCCCTCCCTCCTAGATTGTAAGCTCGAAAGAGCAGGGCCCTCAATCCCCTCATTTTTTGCATTGTATTGGTATTGTTCTGTCACATGTTCCGTCCCCCTTTGTAATGTACAGCGCTAAGCGAACTATTGGCGCTTTATAAATACTGTATAATAATAATAAAGACTTAGCCACGGTTCACATATATGCGGTCATGCGGGCCGCATTTTGCGTGGACACGAGAGCCTATTCATAGTTGTGTTTCAGTACATGGAGCATGCTAATAGGTAGAAAGAGAGCAAAGTGAGAGATGAGCTCATCAGGGCGCTGCTTCTCTTTTCACTGTCCATTTCCAGGCTGAGGGAGAGACAAGAATTATTGTTACTGAACTGCAGTAGAGGTTCAAGTCACATTCACTGCTTTATAAATGTGCCTCTTTGGTTCCATTGTTTGATATCAAGGGTCCGCTTCTTCTATCTCCATGGAACCCCTTTGTATACTCACCGGCCAATTTATTACGTACACCTGTTGAATTGCTGATAGCACACATTGCTAATCAGCCAATCACATGGCAGCAACTCAATGCTTTTAAGCATCTAGACGTGGTGAAGGCGACTTGCTGAAGTTCAAACCGAGCATCAGAATGCAGAAGAAAAGGGATTTAAGTGACTTTGAACGTGGCATGGTTGTTGGTGCCAGATGGACTGGTCTGTATTTAAAAAACTGCTGATCTACTGGGATTTTCATGCACAACCACCGCTAGGGTTTACAGAGAATGGTCCAAAAAATAGAAAATATCCAGTCAGTGGCAGTTGTGTGGATGGAAATGCCTTGTTGATGTCAGAGGAGAATGTTTCCAACACCTTATTGATTCTGTGCCACAAAGAATGAAGGCAGTTCTGAAGGCAAAAGGGGGTCCAACCTGGTACTAGCAAGGTGTACCTAATAAAGTGGCCAGTCAGTGTATATCTCCATGGTTCTTCTATCTCCATGGTATTCTTCTTCTATCTTCATGGACCTCTTCTTATATCTCCAATGCTCTTCCATCCCCATGTTCTCCTTCTTCAATCTCCATGGTCCTCTTTTTATAACTCCATGGTCCTTTTCTTCTATCTCAATGGTCCTCTACTTCTGTCTCCATGGTCTTCTTTTTCTATCTCCATGGTCTTCTTCTATCTCCATGGGCCTCTTCTTCTTTCTCTGGTAGTGGGCAAGTCCTGAATGCTGCAAAAATGGATTGAATGGCACTGGGCATCATTCAGCCCAGAAGAAGAGTCGTGATGTATCCAGGATTGGTAAGTCTTTAAGGCTCAGTGTCAGAAATGGTGAAAGTTGGGTTTTTTTTGTTTTGTTTCATTTTTTTTTTAATCAGTGTCTGGACTATTTTTAATACCATTTTGAAAAACCAAGAAAAAACAAAGGCTGGTGAAGTATTATTACTGTATCGACCTTAGGATGTGGTCCCTGAATCCAAATGTTGCCGTAAAAACTAGCATGATCATCTGGAGTTTGGAGTGGATCATCTGGAGGAGAGGTAATTAGGGACACCATGCGGTATAAAAAGTTTCAATTTTATTTCTAGCTTATAGGCGTGAATTATGAGCTGGAGATGGCTGTCAGCTGGCATTCTTTTTTGTAGATGACATTTATTGGCCATTTCACTTGGATGGTACAATTAATCCCCTTAGCTGTAAAACACTGAGCCAGTGTTGGTGGACCTTAAACGAAGCTTCTTTTCTTGTGGCTAATTTGGCTTTCCATTGTTATGTAACACTTCACAAAACACTGAAATATACTGAGATTGCTATAACAACGAAGTTTAGAAATTCCAGTCATTTCCCAGTGATGAATTTACATAACTCTTACTTTTCCGTGGAGCTTTGACTTTGCAAAAAAAGCTCCAGATGCCAAATGTTGAAGGCTCTGGTCCGCAGATTCCTAAAGTAGACCTGTCGTGAGAGCAATAGTAGGCTGCAATTGTGGACCCTTTTCTGAAACTGCTGGTCAAACAAAGGGTAAGTATGGCAGCCAGGCAACTAGTATTTAGAGAAGGGCAGCCTCACTGTTTCACAACATCTAGGCCCTGTATCATCAAGCTGCAATAGCATTTAACCTCCCTAGCGGTATGATTCTTTCTGATTTTTTGTGCTGAAAGCGGTACCATTTTTTCGCATGGAAATAGTTTTTTATTGTAGGCTGTAATTTTTAGGAACATTTCCCCACAAATCATTATCACTCAATTCTGCAAGTAGTTCTGATTTACTATCGCTGTTCTCTAGCCGGTCTAAAACCGCTTTTGACGTAAAGGGACGCTTTTTGGACGCCATGGACGTTTCTCAGTTTCCAGGCAGAAAGAACAGTAAAAATGCAGGCAGGGCGCCGGACAAAGCACTCGGGACAATATGTATGTGAAATGGGATGAAACAGCAATGTTTTACTATTTAAAATAAAAAAAAAAAAAACGACATTTTTTAAATTTTTTAAATTTCCCGCCGCCGGCGGCGCCCATACGTCCCGACGTCACGGGAACCGGAACACAGAAGCCGGATGCCGGCATCGGCCGGAGGAGATGGCCGGGGACGCTGCAGGGGACACATCGCGGGAGCGAAGGACAAGGTAAGTGCTGCAGGGACTCCCTATGCAACGCCGCATGGTAAGCCCGAGTGTAGCTCGGGGTTACCGCTTTTGGTATAGACATTTTACCCCGAGCTACACTCGGGAATACCGTTAGGGAGGTTAAAGTGCAGTTAAAGTGAAACAAAACTCTGGTCTAAATAAAGATCTATTCAAGTATGTATTCTTAACTCAAAATAGTCCCTTCTGTTTCTCTCAGCCTCCTCCAAATTCATTTTTTTTTGCTGATGTGATCATACTTCCTGCTAGAGGGTGGCTACGTTCATTCTCCATGGTCCCACTGTATGTAGGAAGATAGTCACCCTCCCTTGTTCTCTCTGCCGAGATGGACTATGCACTATGGGATGAGCGGTGTACATAGAACAGTCCACATGACTGCCACTCTCATACGCTGCTCATTCCAAATGAATGGAAATTAATTAAGAAAAGGAAAGGCTCTGCAGCTCACGGAGACAGGAGAACAGAGTAAGAAACAATTTCATGAAAACTAGATTACGGGGCCATTAAGTGATGACCATGTATGGATTAATATTGGAAAATATGGATATTGTTTAGTGTCTCCTTAAGGCATGCTAAAGTAGCCTGTCTACCAGTTTTGTATGTAATTTTAGCACACATTACAGTGGAAGCAGGGGCAGACTGACCATTCAAGCACTCGGGCACTGTCTGAGGGCCCGGGGTCAGTAGGGGGCCCCATGAAATGCTTTTGGTACCTTTTATAGGCTTTTTTGGGTGTGCTTTGAGTGTGGGCAAGGACACAGGGCCCCCATGATCCCCTATTGCCCGGGGGCCCTATGAGTGGTCAGTCCACCCCTGAGTGGAAGGCTAGTCAAAACCCAACTAAGCTTAGATCTACTCCCGCCCCACTCTAAACCTATTATTTCTATGCTATAAAAGGAAATATTTCTATACGATCCTCTTCTGAAGTCACTCTGGTCCGGTCACGTGATCGGCTCCCAGCACTAGCTTCAGCGCAGAGAAGGGACGGCTGACAACCCGTGCCCCATAGTAAGCCTCCCGGTGATGTTGCCGCACAGGCTCTGCGGCTGTTGTTGGTGAACTCTCCTCTTCCTTGAGGCTGGCACTGGGACCCAATCATATGACCAGACTGAAGCGCCCTCAGAATAGAGAAGTATAGACATAGTTCCCTTTACAGGGTTTGTAGAATACGTTTAGAATGGGGGTGGGAGTAGATTTAAGCTTAGTTAGGGTTTGATTTGCCTTCCATTGTAACCCCCCTGGCAGTATTCCCGAGTGTAGCTCGGGGTAAAGTTTCAGCACCACAAGCGGTAACCCTGACCTACACTTGGGCTTACCATGTGGCGCTGCTCCGGGATCTCTTCTTCTCTTAATTTGTCCTGCGCTCCCGCGATGTCCCCCCTGCAGTGTCCCCTGTAATTTCCATCCGGCCGATGCCGACATCTGTCATCTGGGTTCCATTCCCTGCGACGTCGGGACGTACGGGGGACGGAACTGGCGGGAAATTTGAAAATGACAAAAAAGTGACATTCACTAAATGCACTAAAACCACATAGTATAACATTACTGTATCAAACCATTTCACATACATTCTGTCCCGAGTGCTTTGTCTGGCGCCCTGCCTGCATTTTTACTGTTCTTTCTGCCTGGAAACTGAGAAACGTCCATGGCGTCCAAAAAGCGTCCCTTTAGGTCAAAAGCGGTTTTAGACCGGCTAAAGAACAGTGATAGTAAATCAGAACCACTTGCAGAATTGAGTGATAATGATTCGTGGGGGAAATTCGTCATCAGACACTGAAAACAATTCTGCGACTTTGCTCAGCGATGTGCGAACTTGGCGCTATATTTCACATTTCAGTGTTTTTGGTTTGATTATATTATTGAATTACATTTATTATTATATTATTATTTCTTATGATTATTTGTTAAATTCTAATTTATGATTTCGTGTTTCAAATTGTAACATACCCGGAATGTTTACTAGACTCTTGTTCGGACAGATTTCAGTGAGTTATTCCTAAAAATTACAATAAAAAAACAACATATTTCCATGCAAAAAAAATGTACCGCTTTGAGCACAGAAATACTGACATAATCAGACCGCTAGGGAGGTTAAGGTATGCTTACATTCCATACAATTACCAATGGGACACCAAAAAAAATTGTTAACAAGGGCTCTCATCATTCTCTACTGCATCCAAAATGTAAACAAAATGATAGCTAGACATACGTTAAGCAGTATTTAGCACTCCTTATACAGTTATATATACCTTGAACAATTGGAGCCATTAAGCTTGTCAAACACATTACAATTTGATTGTACAATCTATGACCAGAATCTTCACTGCTGGAATGTAATGTACACATACACTGACCAGCCGCTTTATCAGGTTCACCTTGCTAGTATCGGGTTGGACCCCTTTTTGCCTTCAGAACTGCCTTCATTCTTAGTGGCATAGAATCAACAAGGTGTTGGAAATGTTCCTCAGAGATTTGCCTTCAGAACTGCCTTCATTCTTCATGACATAGATTCAACAAGGTGTTGGAAACCTTCCTAAGACCTTTTGGTCCATATTGACATGAGTTACTGTTGCCTTTCTATCATCTTGAACCAGTCTGCCCATTCTCCTCTGACCTCTGACATTAACAAAGCATTTTGCTCCACACAACTGCTGCTCACTGGATATTTTCTCTCTTTTGGACCATTCTCTGTAAACCCTAGAGGAGGTTGTGCGCGAAAATCCCAGACGATCAGTTTTTTAAATACTCAGACAAGCCCGTCTGGCACCAACAACCATGTCATGTTCAAAGTCACTTAAATCCCCTTTCTTCCCCATTCTGATGCTCAGTTTGAACTTCAGCAAGTTGTCTTCACCATGTCTAGATGCCTAAATGCATTGAGTTGCTGCCATGTGATTGGCTGATTAGCAATTTTTGTTACCAAGCAATTGATCGGGTGTACCTAATAAAGTGGCCGATGAGTGTATAATAGCCTCTCTCCCACCAGATTAACATGCATCTAAAATTTTCAATCAATCATTTTGTCTTCAAGAAATACCTCTTTTGAGACCCAGTGACATCTCCTCTTTCTGTTGGTCTTTGTTCCCTGATAAAATCTGTGTGGTAGGGGCCCACAGGCTCCTATAAATGTCAACAGCACCCTACCTCAAGCATTATATAAAAGAGCATTCCACCAGTGCCAGGGATCTCTCATTTAGCGGCAGTGTTGTGGCAGGGAGGCATTATCAGTCAATGGGAGCATCATGATTGCCAATGTATGTATGACAGTGGACAACACATTAATGAAGGATTTACATTGGGGGACAGTTTTACTTTTTTTTGTTATTAAAGTACTTTGTTACAGTGTTGGTGTCTTTATTTACACTGTACTCAATTCCCTGGGAGGGGGCAAATACCTGGAGTCCCCCTCTTTCCAAAGGTGGCTTCCAGATTCCAATAGGTGCAACCAAAATTCCCCACATTCTTTTTGGTGGAAAGGGTATGGGGAAGAGGCCCTTGTCCCTCCACATTTGAACAAGGAGTTTTAGGAGGAGGAGCTTGGCTACACCCCTGTCTTGCAAAGAATCATCCCAATGTTAAAAGGCATGTGGCCTGGTATTCTAAAGGGGACTTGCAGATTCCTTTAAGTCCACCCACAAACCCCTAAACCTTTTTTGGGGGAACAGATACGAAGAAGAGCTCTTGTTCCTCAACATTGGGACAAGGTGTCTTGCAAGAGGGAGGGGCTTGACAGGGGCTTGACAGGGGCTTGACAGGGGCTTGACAGGGGCTTGACAGGGGCTTGCCCCCCCCCCCAACCCCCCATGGTTAAATGACATGTAGCCTGGTATGGAAGAGGAAGTGGTGGCAGGGACGGTGGGGCGGCTGGGGGTGGGTAGTGCTTGATCACTGCCCTCCCTTTTCTGGCCAGCCAGACTACATGCCTGGATAAGAACCTGGTAGAAATTTTAAGGGGAACCCCCCACAGTTTTTTTTATTCATAATTTTTGTAAGTGTCCTCTTCATTTTACAGTTCCATATCTTCACATACAGTTTTAAGACATCCCTTAAGCATGATATTTAAAGGAATTGTGTATCGTCAATGTTGCCCTTTAAGCCATGTGAAAGTACCTGAGCCCTACTGAGCAGTATTACATTTTGTATTTGTTTTTTTTACATTAGCTTGCAAATTATCCGTAAAAATAATGTTCATCCTGGAGTTCAGCTTTAAGTCTCATCAAAATAACAGGTTCACTTTATTATTATTAAAAAAAAAAAGGTAAAAGGGAGAGTTTAATCAATAAAATACATAACAAAACACATTTTTTTTTCTAAATGATAATCCATATTATTAAAAGCTATTTTTGGTAAGAAGCTATGAAGTCCACGTTGGTGAAAGATTAGAAGAATTCTCTCAAAAATTAATATATATTTAATTATATTTTCAGTCTTTCAAAAGCCCAGCATGCACCACCTATAAAGATATTAATAGGTTATGATCCCCCTTATGCCTCCTCCTAATAAACAGTTTTCATTTTAGAACATGTGTTTAGCTATATGACCCGGAGAATGAACAGTCTGAACCTGACATCAGGAATGTTCTCATCTCGTTCTAATACAGTTTATAATATATATATATATATATGGTGATACAATGGAAACCATGTCTTTATAGGAAAGTGTTTCGTTCTTGAAAAGATTGCGTTGTATGGATCTATCCTTGTATACATACTTTATGTAACCTTTTCCTCGGAGTTTGTCCCAAATATGTTTAAATTCAATTATTGTTGACTGACTCACTACCTCTGCTGGAAGTCTCTCTAGGCATCAACTACTCTTTCTGTAAAATAATACCTTCTAAGATCCGTTTTTAACTTTTCTCCTGTAAGTCTAAGGTTATGTCCCTGTGTTCTTGATTGTAGCTTGATATAGAAAAGCCTGCCCTCCTGACCCGTATTTACACCCTTCATGTATTTAAAATTTTCAGTCATGTCTCCCACTGTGCATATTGGGTTCCTCAAGTCTCTCTTGGTATGTTTATCCCTAAGACCTTTCACCATTTTTGTTGTCCATTTCCAGTTCTTTATAAGCAATTTATCTTTTTGTAAAAAGAGGTCTTCAGAATTGGACACAGTGTTTCAAATGAGTTCCAACTAAAGATCTATATAGAGGACTCAGGACCTCCTTCCTCCTGCTGGTGACCCCTCTAGAGATAACTAAAGATCTATATAGATGATTCAGGTTGATTTTCCTCCTGCTGATGACCCCTCTAGTGATATAAAGATCTATATAGAGGAATCAGGACCTCCTTCCTCCTGCTGGTGACCCCTCTAGTGATATAAAGATCTATATAGGGGACTCAGGACCTCCTTCTTCCTCCTGGTGACCCCTCTAGTGATATAAAGATCTATATAGAGGAATCAGGACCTCCTTCCTCCTACTGGTGACCCCTCTAGTGATATAAAGATCTATATAGAGGAATCAGGACCTCCTCCTGGTGACCCCTCTAGTGATATAAATATCTATATAGAGGAATCGGGACCTCCTTCCTCCTGCTGGTGACCCCTCTAGTGATATAAAGATCTATATAGAGGAATCAGGACCTCCTTCCTCCTGCTGGGGATTCCTATAATGATAACTAAAGATCTATATAGAGGAATCAGGACCTCCTTTCTCCTGATGGTGACCCCTCTAGTGATAACTAAAGATCTGCTGTACATAGAGGAATCAGGACCTATTTCCTCCTGCTGGTGACCCCTCTAGTGATATAAAGATCTATATAGAGGAATCAGGACCTCCTTCCTCCTGATGGTGACCCCTCTAGTGATATAAAGATCTATATAGAGGAATCAGGACCTCCTTCCTCCTGATGGTGACCCCTCTAGTGATAACTAAAGATCTGCTGTACATAGAGGAATCAGGACCTCCTTCCTCCTGCTGGTGACCCCTCTAGTGATATAAAGATCTATATAGAGGAATCAGGACCTATTTCCTCCTGCTGGTGACCCCCCTAGTGATATAAAGATCTATATAGAGGAATCAGGACCTTCTTCCTCCTGCTGGTGACCCCTCTAGTGATATAAAGATCTATATAGAGGAATCAGGACCTATTTCCTCCTGCTGGTGACCCCTCTAGTGATATAAAGATCTATATAGTGGAATCAGGACCTCCTTCAACCTGCTGATGACCCCTCTAGTGATAACTAAGGTTCTATATAGAGGAAACAGGACCTCATTCCTCCTGTTACTGACCCTTCTATTGATAAAGATCTATATAGAGGAATCAGGACCTCCTTCCTTCTGCTGGTGACCCCTCTAGTGATATAAAAATATATATAGAGGAATCAAGACCTCCTTCTACCTGTTGCTGACCCCTCTAGTGGTAACTAAATAACTATATAGTGGAATCAGAACCTCCTTCCTCCTGCTGGGGATCCCTATAATGATAACTAAAGATCTATATAGAGGAATCAGGACCTAATTTGCCCTGGTGGTGATCACTCTACTATTCACTATGCCTGTACATCTACTGAATATAGGGGAGTCAGGACCTCATTCCTCCTGCTGGTGATCCATCTGGGGGTGCACCCAATATTTCTATTTGCTTTCCTATTGTTAGACCACATTGTTTGCTCATTTTGCAATCATCTGAAGTAAATACCCCCACATCCATGCACTCTGCAATTCTTGTCAACACTGTACCCCCATTATTGTACTATAACAAAGGATTCTTTTCCCCAGGTGTATTATTTTGTAATGTAGAAATGCTAATCTGTAGTTTCCACTGCTTTGCCAATCTTCCATCCATGTCAAATCATGTTCCATGTTACAGACACCTCCAGGAAAAGCAACCCTATTGCAAACCTTTGTGTCATCAACAAAAAGATATACCTTGCATACCACAATTTCAGCTATATCACTTACAGATTTAACAGGACCTAGTACAGAGCATTGTGGTACACCACTGGTGACCGGTCTCTGTTCCGAATGAACCCCATTTACGACCACATTCTGATATCTATCCTTTAGCCAACTGGGCATCCAGTGAACCACCCAAGAGCTTGTACATCCTAGCTTGTACAATGTTTTATGAGAACATTATGAGGAACCATATGAAATGCTGTTCTGAATTCAAGGTAGACTATGTCCACAGCACCACCATGGTCCAAAACATATGTGGTACTGTCAAAAACCCACTCAGATTAACCTGGCGGGCTGGGTCCAGGAGCAGCAAGTTCTTCGTGACTCATGCAATACCTAGCACATCCCACAGCTATAACACCAAACATACATGTAACATTGTCACAGTCTCTGAGCTCTACTTGTTCTAATTGGCTCTGGAACAGAGCATTCAGATGAATGAAGAGGATCCTCCACCCATCATATGATGGACAGACAGATTGTATTAATTTTTTTCCTTTTGAATGCTCGCAGCGTGACACCTCGTCTATTGTGGTTGTACCCTAGGCTTGGTTTCATGCTTGATTTTAGACAAAAGTACTATAAAATGTGAGGTTTCTTCTAAACAGACGTCATGGTGAAAAACCAAACAAGATGTGACTGTACCTGAACAGCTGTCCATCTGTTTCTCCTTGCATAACTTCCAAAGTCAGCATTACTCCAAACTACAAAGACTGGAGACAGACCAACATTCATAGACTTTACCACCAATGAGAAGTTGCATGCCCTAGGCAGGGATCTCTGAGCTCTGGCCAATGGGGAATGAGGCAACAAAATTCAACATTACCTGCACTATACTGTATAAGAACATCCAGCGTCTCTATCAAATTTAGAGCCCCGCTGTAAGCAACACGTACTAGTCAGTGGACAAAGTCAGTAAGTCAGTTGAGGTCCACGTTAATCTTTTATGTGCCACCTCCAGATCTGAGGACTTGGACCCAAAAAACATACGGTCTGTATATTGACATCCTATGAGGCAGTCACATCCTTTGAGAAAGTTGTAATGACGAAATGCATCAGTAAGTGATGTCAGACATTGACCGGAAGTTTAGCGGTGGCCATATTGGATAAGGTCTTGGACCAGGTGTTGTATGCTGGCATTGTAATATATTGTAAGCGGCTATTTTAGCAAATAAAGAGCTCTGTTTCAATTATACTGCACTATGGTCGACTTTGCCTGGTTCCATATGGATGACTGATGGTTGGAGAGGTAGAAGTTAAAGTATCGGTCTATGGGACTTTGTGTGAGGCGCACTTGGTGGATGGGATACGTGTTTGGGGTGATTATATACAGTAGATGGAAAGAGTGTGAGTACTTAAACTTGAAACCTTTTTTCACTGTGTATAACAATAATACACTATGCGAGTATTTTCTTTTTCGGGGAGTCGATTTGGAAGCACGAAAAAGGAAGTGTGATGCAAGGCTGATTTATATACAGTAGATGCGAGATATTTTAGATTGGAAGGTAAGAGTAAGGGTGACGGATAATGGAGTGTTATCACATGGTGGATACGTTTGGCACAATTTTTGTTCATTTCATGTGAGTGTAATACACATTTGAAATGAAACGTAAGGAAATAATGCACTATATGCTATTTTTATATGTATTTTTACATGGTGAGAGAGAGTCATCCTGGGAGAAGAGGAGGGAGTGATTCTCATGTTCTCGCATAGATTGAAGGGCTTGATCAACTTTGTTATCTGGTGAGAGCAGAAGAAGAACTGAAGGAAATTACCAGCATGGGAGATTTTATGTGACTGGAAGGGAACTATAGATTGTATATTTAGTCTAAGCGCTGGACTTTACTATACATGTATATTGACAGGACCAAATTCTTGGGAACTAAGAAAGATACGTCTGCCGGCAATCACAGGGGATTGGTGAGTGGTGCAGTGTTGATTTTGTCACCACACATTTGACGGATGGTTTGTTGCCAAGAACACACTTACATTTTGCTCTTAAAAAATGTATACAGCATCTGAAAAAGTAAGCATGCCATTGGAAATTGTTGACTTTTTTAAACATGTTTGAAAATTCAAACACTAGATCTTTAACCATTTGACCACCAGTGACGTATCGGCATGTTGCTGCACTTGCAAAGGCGATTGCTTGTGTTGGTCCCGCACACACACAAACAGCGATCATCCCACACATGTGAGGTATCACCACGAACATGAAATCGAGGGCAGTAATTCTGCCACCAGACCTCCTGTGTAAATTTAAAGTGGTAACCAGGGGCGGACTGACCATTTGGAAACTCGGGCACTGCCCAAGGGCCCAGGGTCAGTAGGGGACCCCATAAGATGCCCCTGGTACCTTTTTCAAAGGCTTTTTTTCATTTGGGCAAGGACACAGGGGCCCCATGATCCCCTATTGCCCGGGGGCCCCATGAGTTGTCAGTCCACCCCTGGTGGTAACTTGTAAAGGTTTTTAAAGCATCCCTTATAAGTAATACAAATAGTCTGTCGCCGTTGCACAGGCGTGCAAAATTTTAAAGCGTGACGTGTTTGGTATCTATTTATTCTGCGTAACATCATCTTTTATTCGTTATCAAACAATTGGGTATTAGATTGTGGTTTTGTGCATTCAAATTTAAAATGTTTTTTTTTTAAAAATTGCGTTTTAAAAACAGCTGCAAAAACACTGCGTGACATAAACAATTTCAATACCCACTATTTTATTCTCTAGGGCAGTGGTCTCCAAATTGTGGCCCACGGGCTGGATGTGTCCATTTATGTGCCTTTATCCGTCCCTTGGAGCTCTACTCTTCTCACTGATACAAGGCTGTATTTCTCCCACTGACACCAACAATAAGACACTATCCCTTCCAATGATACAAACAATTGGGCACTATTCCTCCCATTGATACCAACAATGGGGCACACCAGGGGACATCATTGCTCTCACTGACTCCTATGAGGGGCCACATTTCTAGCGCTGACACCAATGATGGGGCACTATTCCTCCCATTGACACCAATGATGAGGCACTATTCCTCCCATTGACACCAATGATGGGGCACTATTCTTCCCATTGACACCAATGATGAGGCACTATTCCTCCCATTGACAGCAATGATGGGGCACTATTCCTCCCATTGACACCAATGATGGGGCACTATTCCTCCCATTGACACCAATGATGGGGCACTATCCCTCCCATTGACACCAATGATGAGGCACTATTCCTCCAACTGACACCAACACAGAGAGGACACTATTCCTCTCACTGACACCAATGATGGGGCACTATTCCCCCCACTGACGCAACAAAGGGGGCACTTTTCTCTCCCTGATACCAAAGATAGGGCACCTCTAATGTCCGAAGAACAGTAAGCTGGCCCTTTGATTATAAAGTTCGGAGAACACTGCTCTAGGGCCTCTGCTTTAAAAATATATATTTGGGGTTTTTAAGTAATTTTGCTGAGTCCCTGCAGATACAGGTGATCATTATCATGTTGGAAGGCTCATTTGCAGTCCAACTTCAAATTGACCCTACATTCTCATCAAGCATACTTTGAAATGATGCAGAATTTGTAATTGATTCAATGACTTTGAGCTGCCTAGGCCCTGAAGTAGCAAAGCAACTCCAAACCACAACATTTTCACCACCGTTCTTCACAGTTGTTATTTGGTTCTTCTCATTAAATACAAACAGGTCTACTGGTAGCCAAATAACTCAATATCTTTGATTGATCAGTCTCCAGCACACTGTTCTAATGTAAAAGGACTGATCATTGCCTATATGTTCAATGGCAAACTGTAATTTTGCTGTGATGAGAAGAAAAATTAATTATCAAGCAGTAAGTAGAGAGATACAATTCCATGAGCCTTGTGATCCTCCAGTATTATGAATCACAATTCATCCATCCAGGATCCAGCAGAACCGCAGGAGGTCATGTCAGACGTCACACCAAAAGTCCCTGGACTCATGGAATTGTATCTCTCTACCTACTGCTTGATAATAGCGGCTTCAATATAACCTACATCTGCCTTAAAGCGGAGCTCCACCCAAAAGGGGAAGGTCTGCTTTAAGGACTGCTCCCCCGCTCCAAATTAACAATTGGCACCTTTGGGGGGCAGGGGGGGGAGCAGGTACCCGAATCTGACAGGTACCCGCTCCCACTTCCGGTCCGATCGCCCAGGCGATCAAAAACGGAAGGTGTCCTCCCTCCCTGTAGTCTTTTGGGAAACATGACAGGTCCCAGAAGACTACAGGACCATTCATGAAGCGCAGGGCTACTCACGCATGCACAGTGGGGACCCGCCTGTGAAGCCGCAAGCTATCACAGCCGGGTGCCCACACTGAAGATGCTGGCCTCCTGGAATACAAGATGGCTGGTGAAACGGGCTGCAGGGGACACACCGCGGGACCGAGGGACAGGTAAGTGGCTGTTTTTGTAAAGTCAGCAACTACAGTTTTTGTAGCTGCTGACCTTTATTTTTTGACAGCGTGAGCGGAACTCCGCTTTAACAGTGCCTGCCTCTGTGGCTATCGGTGTGGCCTCAGTGATTTCTTGGGGGGGCTCAGGCCCAATTAGTGCCTGTCTGGATGCGGTCTGGGGAGGATTCATGGACCTGGTCACACATCAAATGTTTTTAATATGGAGTAAATTCAATTACTGATGCTTTTTCACTTGGTCTCTATCACAATATGCTTCCTTAGAGGCCACATGTCTTATGTCCAGAGTTTTGTGATACTGAAGAAGGAGTAAGGTTACTCTGAAACACGTTGGATGCTGTCTAGGAACTCTGTTGTTATTTTGTATGGTATCATTGTATTTATTGAATGAAAATCCACCTATTCAATATTTTATCACTTATCTATGTCTAATAAAAATTGATGTAACTTTTATACACGCTGGTGATATCTAAAAAAGTCCCACTTATGGGGGTTGTTTTCTCCTATACAATTCTGCCCTTAGCTAAGGTATGCAGGCAGGAGAGTGTGTACTTAGCTAAGAAAACCCCTCCTCCCCTCCTGAAGACTCCTGGGATTTATGACATCATTTGCCTAGGCATGGAAACCAGGAAGTAACTGAAAAAGTTTAAAAAAAAGGTTAAAAACAAGTAAATATGATATACTTATCAATCTATTTACTAATGCTAGCAGCAGGAGGATTACAAATGATTATAATACAGGATTTATATAGCGCCAACAGTTTGCTCTGCGCTTTACAATATAAATAATCAATGTTAATCGAGAGAGTGAAGTTCCACTTTAAAGTATATGTGACATGGAGTAATGGGCAGCAATATACAGAATATCACATCCATATACTAAATATGTAAATGTGGAAGAGGAAAGCAGGGTGGACGTTTGAGGTGCCTAACACTTTACGTAATAAAATCAAGTAATTGTATTAATATCACAATAAAGCATGTTTAAAATATGATTGCTCGCAATACTTTTCATTCCAATGTCTTAGATACTAGCCCCAGACCGGTTGGACTAACCAAGACCTACTAGCTAAGCATCTACTGCCTCAGACCGGTTGGACTATAAAATATTACACGGGGAAAAAGGAAGTTTCCAATGATACTAGTCCCTAGCCAAGACCTACTAGCTAAGCATCTACAGCCCCAGACCAGTTGGACTAACCAAGACCTACTAGCTAAGCATCTACTGCCTCAAACCGGTTGGACTATAAAATATTACACGGAGAAAAAGGAAGTTTCCAATGATACTAGTCCCTAACCAAGACCTACTAGCTAAGCATCTACAGCCTCAGACCAGTTGGACTGTGATATATTACTAGTCATCTGCAGTTTGTTGAGTTCCGAATCGAAATTCTGACAAAATTTTCCTTATTCGGAGACTCGGATGTATCCAAATTTCTGAATTACAACAGTAACTAATTTATACAAATCCGAAATAATGAAACTAAATTTCATCTGAAATAACAAACTATCCGAATTCAAACTGAATTAAAAAAAAAAAATTCAAAATGTAAACATATTGTTGACTATTGCTGATTTCTTCAAAGACTGTGCTAGAAAATAGCCATCTTCTGAAATTAGAATCTTGAAAAGAATAGAACAGAGTCTTTGCAGATGACACCAAGCTGTGCCATGAAATAACGCCCTTATAGGATGTCTTCAACTTACAAGCCGACCTCAATGCTCTGTGTAATTGGGGGACTATGTGGCAAATGAGGTTTAATATAAATCAAAATAAAATCCAGCAAAAACGAAAAAGTCCAAAAGTTCAAATAATCAATAATGTCCAAAATAATTCATCACCAAGTAAATCCACCACCAAAAATGGTTAAATAGAACTCACCAGAGTAATATGCTGATTGTTGAAAAACCAGCATATAGTACTTGTTATTCTGGGAGAAATGAATAATATGGTGACAACAACACTGAAGAAATGAGGGATGAACTCCAACAGATGATGTGCTGCAAAGTAGAAAATCCACTCCAAAGGCGATTTAGTATCCAAACTGAGAGATGATCAGACCGTCACTCGAAAGAAAAAAGTGAACAATCATGGTGCAGTATGCTTTAAAAAGCATCAAACTTTAATAAAAAAATGCACTTACAAGCAAGGTGTCCAGACTGACACCAGTATAGACAGCGTGTGTAATGAATACAAGCGACTCAGACCCAGCCAAACATGCACATGCAGCGTGCATGTTTGGCTGGACGTGGATGACGAAAAGCTTAGGGAGGTGCCTTTGGATGTGAGGTTCAGAATACTCTGGGTTTGTCTGCACGCTGCATGTGCATGTTTGGCTGGGTCTATGATCACCATGTATAATACATAAGGGGGGGATATGATCACCATGTATAATACATAAGGGGGATATGATCTCCATGTATAATACATAAGGGGGGGATATGATCACCATGTATAATACATAAGGGGGATATGATCTCCATGTATAATACATAAGGGGGGATATGATCTCCATGTATAATACATAAGGGGGATATGATTTCCATGTATTATACATAAGGGGGGATATGATCTCCATGTATAATACATAAGGGGAGATATGATCTCCATGTATAATACATAAGGGGGGATATGACCTCCATGTATAATACATAAGGGGGGATATGATCTCCATGTATAATACATAAGGGGTGATATGATCTCCATGTATAATACATAAGGGGGGATATGATCTCCATGTATAATACATAAGGGGAGATATGATCTCCATGTATAATACATAAGGGGGGATATGACCTCCATGTATAATACATAAGGGGGGATATGATCACCATGTATAATACATAAGGGGGATATGATCTCCATGTATAATACATAAGGGGGGATATGATCTCCATGTATAATACATAAGGGGGGATATGATCTCCATGTATAATACATAAGGGGGATATGATCTCCATGTATAATACATAAGGGGGGATATGACCTCCATGTATAATACATAAGGGGGGATATGATCTCCATGTATAATACATAAGGGGTGATATGATCTCCATGTATAATACATAAGGGGGGATATGATCTCCATGTATAATACATAAGGGGAGATATGATCTCCATGTATAATACATAAGGGGGGATATGACCTCCATGTATAATACATAAGGGGGGATATGATCACCATGTATAATACATAAGGGGGATATGATCTCCATGTATAATACATAAGGGGGGATATGATCTCCATGTATAATACATAAGGGGGGATATGATCTCCATGTATAATACATAAGGGGGATATGATCTCCATGTATAATACATAAGGGGGGATATGACCTCCATGTATAATACATAAGGGGGGATATGATCTCCATGTATAATACATAAGGGGTGATATGATCTCCATGTATAATACATAAGGGGGGATATGATCTCCATGTATAATACATAAGGGGAGATATGATCTCCATGTATAATACATAAGGGGGGATATGACCTCCATGTATAATACATAAGGGGGGATATGATCACCATGTATAATACATAAGGGGGATATGATCTCCATGTATAATACATAAGGGGGGATATGATCTCCATGTATAATACATAAGGGGGGATATGATCTCCATGTATAATACATAAGGGGGATATGATCTCCATGTATAATACATAAGGGGGATATGATCTCCATGTATAATACATAAGGGGGGATATGATCTCCATGTATAATACATAAGGGGGATATTATCTCCATGTATAATACATAAGGGGGGATATGATCTCCATGTATATTACATAAGGGGGGATATGATCTCCATGTATAATACATAAGAGGGGATATGATCACCATGTATAATACATAAGAGGGGATATGATCTCCATGTATAATACATAAGGGGGGGATATGATCTCCATGTATAATACATAAGGGGGGATATGATCTCCATGTATAATACATAAGGGGGATATGATCTCCATGTATAATACATAAGGGGGGGGATATGATCTCCATGTATAATACATAAGGGGGGATATGATCTCCATGTATATTACATAAGGGGGGTATGATCTCCATGTATAATACATAAGGGGGGATATGATCTCCATGTATAATACATAAGGGGGGATATGATCTCCATGTATAATACATAAGGGGGGATATGATCACCATGTATAATACATAAGGGCGGATATGATCTCCATGTATAATACATAAGGGGGGATATGATCTCCATGTATAATACATAAGGGGGGATATGATCTCCATGTATAATACATAAGGGGGGATATGATCTCCATGTATAATACATAAGGGGGGATATGATCTCCATGTATAATACATAAGGGGGGGATATGATCACCATGTATAATACATAAGGGGGGATATGATCTCCATGTATAATACATAAGGGGGGGATATGATCACCATGTATAATACATAAGGGGGGATATGATCTCCATGTATAATACATAAGGGGGATATGATCTCCATGTATAATACATAAGGGGGGGATATGATCACCATGTATAATACATAAGAGGGGATATGATCTCCATGTATAATACATAAGGGGGGATATGATCTCCATGTATAATACATAAGGGGGGGATATGATCTCCATGTATAATACATAAGGGGGGATATGATCTCCATGTATAATACATAAGGGGGATATGATCTCCATGTATAATACATAAGGGGGGGATATGATCTCCATGTATAATACATAAGGGGGGATATGATCTCCATGTATATTACATAAGGGGGGATATGATCTCCATGTATAATACATAAGGGGGATATGATCTCCATGTATAATACATAAGGGGGGATATGATCACCATGTATAATACATAAGAGGGGATATGATCCATGTATAATACATAAGAGGGGATATGATCCATGTATAATACATTAGGGGGGATATGATCTCCATGTATAATACATAAGAGGGGATATGATCACCATGTATAATACATAAGGGGGGATATGATCTCCATGTATAATACATAAGGGAGGATATGATCTCCATGTATAATACATAAGGGGGGATATGATCTCCATGTATAATACATAAGGGGGGATATAATATCCATGTATAATACATAAGGGGGGATATGATCTCCATGTATAATACATAAGGGGGGATATAATATCCATGTATAATACATAAGGGGGGATATGATCTCCATGTATAATACATAAGGGGGGATATGATCTCCATGTATAATACATAAGGGGGGATATGATCTCCATGTATAATACATAAGGGGGGATATAATATCCATGTATAATACATAAGGGGGGATATGGTCACCATGTATAATACATAAGGGGGGGATATGATCACCATGTATAATACATAAGGGGGGATATGATCTCCATGTATAATACATAAGGGGGATATGATCTCCATGTATAATACATAAGGGGGGGATATGATCACCATGTATAATACATAAGAGGGGATATGATCTCCATGTATAATACATAAGGGGGGATATGATCTCCATGTATAATACATAAGGGGGGGATATGATCTCCATGTATAATACATAAGGGGGGATATGATCTCCATGTATAATACATAAGGGGGATATGATCTCCATGTATAATACATAAGGGGGGGATATGATCTCCATGTATAATACATAAGGGGGGATATGATCTCCATGTATAATACATAAGGGGGGATATGATCTCCATGTATAATACATAAGGGGGATATGATCTCCATGTATAATACATAAGGGGGGATATGATCCATGTATAATACATAAGAGGGGATATGATCCATGTATAATACATTAGGGGGGATATGATCTCCATGTATAATACATAAGAGGGGATATGATCACCATGTATAATACATAAGGGGGGATATGATCTCCATGTATAATACATAAGGGGGGATATGACCTCCATGTATAATACATAAGGGGGGATATGATCACCATGTATAATACATAAGGGGGATATGATCTCCATGTATAATACATAAGGGGGGATATGATCTCCATGTATAATACATAAGGGGGGATATGATCTCCATGTATAATACATAAGGGGGATATGATCTCCATGTATAATACATAAGGGGGGATATGATCTCCATGTATAATACATAAGGGGGGATATGATCTCCATGTATAATACATAAGGGGTGATATGATCTCCATGTATAATACATAAGGGGGGATATGATCTCCATGTATAATACATAAGGGGAGATATGATCTCCATGTATAATACATAAGGGGGGATATGACCTCCATGTATAATACATAAGGGGGGATATGATCACCATGTATAATACATAAGGGGGATATGATCTCCATGTATAATACATAAGGGGGGATATGATCTCCATGTATAATACATAAGGGGGGATATGATCTCCATGTATAATACATAAGGGGGATATGATCTCCATGTATAATACATAAGGGGGGATATGATCTCCATGTATAATACATAAGGGGGATATTATCTCCATGTATAATACATAAGGGGGGATATGATCTCCATGTATATTACATAAGGGGGGATATGATCTCCATGTATAATACATAAGAGGGGATATGATCACCATGTATAATACATAAGAGGGGATATGATCTCCATGTATAATACATAAGGGGGGGATATGATCTCCATGTATAATACATAAGGGGGGATATGATCTCCATGTATAATACATAAGGGGGATATGATCTCCATGTATAATACATAAGGGGGGGGATATGATCTCCATGTATAATACATAAGGGGGGATATGATCTCCATGTATATTACATAAGGGGGGTATGATCTCCATGTATAATACATAAGGGGGGATATGATCTCCATGTATAATACATAAGGGGGGATATGATCTCCATGTATAATACATAAGGGGGGATATGATCACCATGTATAATACATAAGGGCGGATATGATCTCCATGTATAATACATAAGGGGGGATATGATCTCCATGTATAATACATAAGGGGGGATATGATCTCCATGTATAATACATAAGGGGGGATATGATCTCCATGTATAATACATAAGGGGGGATATGATCTCCATGTATAATACATAAGGGGGGGATATGATCACCATGTATAATACATAAGGGGGGATATGATCTCCATGTATAATACATAAGGGGGGGATATGATCACCATGTATAATACATAAGGGGGGATATGATCTCCATGTATAATACATAAGGGGGATATGATCTCCATGTATAATACATAAGGGGGGGATATGATCACCATGTATAATACATAAGAGGGGATATGATCTCCATGTATAATACATAAGGGGGGATATGATCTCCATGTATAATACATAAGGGGGGGATATGATCTCCATGTATAATACATAAGGGGGGATATGATCTCCATGTATAATACATAAGGGGGATATGATCTCCATGTATAATACATAAGAGGGGGATATGATCTCCATGTATAATACATAAGGGGGGATATGATCTCCATGTATATTACATAAGGGGGGATATGATCTCCATGTATAATACATAAGGGGGGATATGATCTCCATGTATAATACATAAGGGGGATATGATCTCCATGTATAATACATAAGGGGGGATATGATCACCATGTATAATACATAAGAGGGGATATGATCCATGTATAATACATAAGAGGGGATATGATCCATGTATAATACATTAGGGGGGATATGATCTCCATGTATAATACATAAGAGGGGATATGATCACCATGTATAATACATAAGGGGGGATATGATCTCCATGTATAATACATAAGGGAGGATATGATCTCCATGTATAATACATAAGGGGGGATATGATCTCCATGTATAATACATAAGGGGGGATATAATATCCATGTATAATACATAAGGGGGGATATGATCTCCATGTATAATACATAAGGGGGGATATAATATCCATGTATAATACATAAGGGGGGATATGATCTCCATGTATAATACATAAGGGGGGATATGATCTCCATGTATAATACATAAGGGGGGATATAATATCCATGTATAATACATAAGGGGGGATATGGTCACCATGTATAATACATAAGGGGGGATATAATCTCCATGTATAATACATAAGGGGGGATATGATCACCATGTATAATACATAAAGGGGGGGGATATGATCTCCATGTATAATACATAAGGGGGGGGGGGATATGATCTCCATGTGTAATACATAAGGGGGGGATATGATCTCCATGTATAATACATAAGGGGGGATATGATCTCCATGTATAATACATAAGGGGGATATGATCTCCATGTATAATACATAAGGGGGATATGATCTCCGTGTATAATACATAAGGGGGGATATGATCTCCGTGTATAATACATAAGGGGGGATATGATCTCCATGTATAATACATAAGGGGGGATATGATCTCCACGTATAATACATAAGGAGGGATATGATCACCATATATAATACATAAGGGGGGATATGATCTCCATGTATAATACATAAGGGGGGATATGATCTCCATGTATAATACATAAGGCGGGATATGATCACCATGTATAATACATAAGGGGGGGATATGATCTCCATGTATAATACATAAGGGGGGATATGATTTCCATGTATAATATATAAGAGGGATATGATATCCATGTATAATACATAAGGGGGGATATGATCTCCATGTATAATACATAAGGGGTGATATGATCACCATGTATAATACATAAGGGGGGGTATGATCTCCATGTATAATACATAAGGGGTGATATGATCTCCATGTATAATACATAAGGGGGGATATGATTTCCATGTATAATATATAAGAGGGATATGATATCCATGTATAATACATAAGGGGGGATATGATCTCCATGTATAATACATAAGGGGTGATATGATCACCATGTATAATACATAAGGGGGGATATGATCACCATGTATAATACATAAGGGGGGATATGATCTCCATGTATAATACATAAGGGGGGATATGATCTCCATGTATAATACATAAGGGGGGATGTGATCTCCATGTATAATACATAAGGGGGGATGTGATCTCCATGTATAAATACATCAGTGGTTCATATAGTGAACTCGGTGTAGTTATTCACCCTGAGGTCATCACAGAGGACAAGGGGGCGCTCTTTACATCTGGAGGAAAAGAAATGTAATCTCCAAACACGGAAAGGTTTCTTCACAGTAAGAGCTGTGAAAATGTGGAATAGACTCCCACAAGAGTTGGTTGTGGCCAGCTCAGTGGATTGCTGTAGGAAAGTCCTGGATTCTTTCTTAGATACACAGAATATAACTGGATATAACATTTATAGGTAAAGTTGATCCAGGGAATATCCGATTTCCTCTCGGGGGATCAGGAAGGAATTTTTTCCTGAGCAGGAGCAAAATGGATCATGCTTTGCTGGTTTTTTTGCCTCCCTCTGGATCAACTGTGGGTATAGGATTATAACTTTTTTTTTTTTTATGGTTGAAACTGGACGGACTTTTGTCTTTTTTCAGCCAGACTAAATATGTAATTATATAATTATGTAAGAGTAAAACAGAATAGAATAGAAGAGAAAATAAAAGAACAGAATAGAAAATAAAGGTATATAATAGAAAAATAGAATAGAATAGCAAAAAACAGAATAGATTACAATAAAATAGAATATACAGTAGCCTTTGTCCAAAATTCGAATTTTGAATAGAATGGAATAAAATAAAATAGAAAGAATATAGCTGTTTTTTGTCATTTGAATTTTGAATAGAATAGAAAAAAACAGAAAGAATATAGCCATCTTCTTAAATTTGAATTTCAAAAAGAATAGAATGGAATAGAAAAGAAAAGAGGAGAATAGAAAAATAGAATAGATTAGAATAGAATAAAATAGAAAGACTATAGCCATCTTCCGAAATTCAAATTTCAAAAAGAATAGAATGGCATAGAAAAGAAAAGACAAGAATAGAAAAAAATAGAATAGATTAGAATAGAATAAAATAGAAAGACTATAGCCATCTTCCAAAATTCAAATTTCAAAAAGAATAGAATAGCATAAAACAGAATAGAAAATAAAATAATAGAATAGAAAAGAAAGGAATAGAATAGAAAAATAGATTAGAATGGAACAGAAAGTAAAAGAAAAGAATAGAAATAATAGTCAGAAAAAAATAGAAGAGCACAGAATAGAAATATAGCTGACGTCCGAAATTTGAATTTCAAAAGGAACAGAATAGAATAATACACAATAGAATAGAAAATAAAAGAATAACATAGAAAAATAGAATAGATTAGAATAGAAATTAAAAAATACAATAGAAAAAACAGAACAAAAAAAATGGAACAGAACAGAATAGAGACAATATAGCAGTTGTCCGAAATATGAATTTCAAAAGGAATAACATAAAATAAAACACAATAGAAAATAAAAGACTAAAATAGAAAAATAGAATAGATTTGAATAGAAAATCAGAGAATATAACAGAAGAAATAGAACATAAAAAAATGGAATAGAAGGGAACAAATTATAAAGAATATAGTCATCTTCCGAAATTCGAAATTTGAACAGAATAGAAACAGCTTTTCTTCTAAATGAATTCGGATTCGATTTGATATTTTTGGTTCGAATTTGATTTAAATATTTTGAATACATTGGAAATTTTGTAATCCAGTCGCAGACAAATAAATGAAACAAAATGAAACTAAACAAAACAAATTTTGTTATAAATGCAACAAAACAAAATTAGTAAATTAACGAATTGATCCGAAATTAAGCTGTTTTTCTCATTCTGCAAATGTCTGTATATTACAAGGGTAAGGGAAGTTTTCGTTGCCTTTTTGGGATACTAGTCCCCATCCAAACCCCATTAAATGGCATCTACAGCCCCAGACCAGTTACTAGGGTCAGGGAAGTCTCGGGGATGTGATAGGACAACATAATAAGCAGAGAGCTGCCTGTGCCCTTGGCCAACTTTGGTTGCATTGGTGGCACCTCACTGTGTCCTCATGTTCACCACCTGGGAATGTACTTTTAGTGATCATGATTCTTTGGAGTTCACAATCATAAAAACAGCCTCAATTATTCCCCTGAAGAAGCAGATTCCATATCCATGTAATAAGTCGGAAAAAGAATCTTCTTCAGTCTACTTCCTTTTCAGTGGCCATGCAATCTGGTTGGTACTTACAGGGGACAGTTGGAAAACATTATAGGAACACCAGGTAAAAGAACAAAATTGTTAGCCAGTATGGTGTTGGACCTCCTTTGGCATCCAATTCGGCCTGAATTCTCATGAGACTTGGATGGTGTATAATGGAATCGGATACCACTCGCTATGCAAAAATTGTTCCAGTTCCCACAAAGATGCCAGAGGTGGAAAGTGAGCCTGAACTCTCGTTCTCCAAAATAGACCGTAGTGGCTCTATGATTTAGAGGTCCACCAGTTGTGGCTCTCAGGGAATGTGCGAGACTTAGTCTGCAAGCTTTCCAAACCAGCTGTGTGAATCGGAACATTATCGTCTTGGTAAAAGGCACTGTCTTTGGGAAATGCTGTCTGCACTATGGGGTGCACATAGTCTGAAAAAATTTGCACATAGTCGCTGGCAGTGGCTCTACCTTTCAAGGTGATGATGGGGCCTGCAGAATACCAAGATATGGCTTCCCAAACCATGATTGTACCGCCACCATGCTTTACCGTTAGCACAAGATAGTCCTGGCCAGGGGCAGACTGACCATTGGGGAACTCGGGCACTGCCAGAGGGCCTGGGGTCAGTAGGGGACCCATGAGATGTCCCTGGTACCTTTCATAGGCTTTTTTGGGTGTGGCTTGAGTGTGGGCGAGGACACGGGCCCCATGATCCCCTATTGCCCGGGGGGGGGGCCCATGAGTTGTCAGTCCGCCCCTGGTCCTGGCCCATAGTTTGGGTCTGTGTTCGCCACATGTCCGATGGTTGGGAACTGTGTGAAACTCGATTCATCGGACGATATTAGTCTTCCATTGATCGATAGTCCATGATTTATGGGTGTTGCACCACTCTCTCCTCTTCTGAGCATTGATATCGGTCACTAGTGGTTTGGCAATTGCAGGTCACCCGTGAATGTTCTGCTTATGGAGGTCCCTCTGCACAGTTTTTGTGGACCTGGGCTTAAGATTGAGCTCTGCAGTCACTTTTGCAGCAGTTGTTTTCTTATTCCAGGTTACAATCCTGCGCAATGTCCTTTTGTCTATTTCGGACAGTTGACCATGTCAACGGCGCTTCCGATCATCAAAGGACATTTTCCCGGGAAAATGCAGAGCTCAATCTCAGTCTTCCAAAGCCTGTGTCCACAAAAACTGTGCGGAGGGAACTCCATAAGCAGAACATTCTCGAGCGAGCTGCCATTGCCAAACCACTAGTGACCGATATTACTGCTCAGAAGAAGAAAGAGTGGTGCAACCCCCATTTGATAACCTGTACCAAGCAACTCAGCTTTCCATTACCACCTTTATATATTTTGCTACTTAATTGCACTGTACATTCTATTGCGTAAAATGTTGTTCACCATTTATAATACCTTTGTATTCCTTTACTGCAATCTTTATAATACTTTATCTCATTTACCTGATTGGAGACTGAAATGACGAGGTCGGCCTCACTTGTCACTAGCCCTGACCCCACTGGAAGTGGAACAGAGGGTGTCTAGGGACCAGGGGGACAAGAGCGCCAGCAGATGTTGTTTGCAGCTCTTGCAGCTGGAGACTTTGGAAGACTGATGAACCTCCGATTCAGGAACAGTAGTGATATGTAGAGCTAGTATGGAAGGTCGCCAGGTGTGTACCAGAACAAGGCAGGAAGATAGAGACAGGAGCAATGTCATAGAAATAGCCGGGGTCATCAACGGGCGGAAAGCGAGGTACCAAATCAGAAGCAAGCCAAAGTCAGGAGCAGAGCCGAAGTCAGGAACCAGTATCAAGCAGGAGAGTAATCAGAGTCAGGTCAGGAACAAGCCGGGTCAGCAACAAGGAAATCACACAGGAACGAGCAGGAAATGGGGAACAGCTGAAAACCAGTCAGCACTCAGCACAGGCAGAGGCACCTTTTAAATAGTCCGTCTTGTGCCAATCTTCACCATACGTGTGCGTGATCGTGCATTTCTGTGTACATGCGCACGTCTATTCACCAGCCGTCTCACAGGAATTCCTTTACACTTTATGTATTTTTTGCATTAGAACTGTAGCTGGCATGCTAACTTCAAGTATTGATTACTATGAATGGTGAGGGGCAGAGGGACGCCCCACCTACAAATACGTAGGTACCCCTGTGCTTCACTGTACTGCCAATGTCTTGCTGTAAGGTGTGGAGGCACCATATCTAACTCTACATTCAATAAGTCTTTGCGGATGTTTTTAGGCCCAGATGTCATTCATAACTTTTTATATGAAATTTTCCATCTTGTAAGCAGCTGGGCTGTAAAATTGCAGTCCTGTCTCTGAAAAATGAAGTTCTATTTTTCCTGCAGGGGGATCAGAGTCAGGAAATTCAGCCGCTTCTCGGAGATTGACCTGCTGGCAGCTGCTGCACATACCCTGATAAACTCCGACCTCGTCTATTGTAACGGGGATTACTCATTGACCCCAACAAGATCCCCCTGCCTCCTGCAGCCTGCCACATTGTAACAATTGGCAATTTCTCCTAATCCCTCATCTGATCCCCATTACCATTTATTGGGGGCACTAAATCCTCGACATGAAATATGAAAGTGCCGACTGATGTCATGGCTGCTCAGGTCATGTTGGCTGGCGATTATCATCTTTTACATTTGTTTTTTTTTTTTTTGTTCTTTTTTTTCTTTTAAAAAAATATATTTTTCAAAAATAAGCAAGGGCGCTTTTTTGTGGCTTTAAAAAAAAGAAAAGAAATCTTGGTTTATGGCTAAACCTTAGATGTTAAGAAGAGATGCTTCCTATGTATAAAAAGAAAATGGGTAGAAAAAAGCAATATTTTTTTTTGCCCGTCAAAGTGATAAAAATCTCAATACTTCAGATCCTGCAAAGGAGGAGAAGACATCTACAGTATATATTCTGCATCAAACGAGAGAGGAGGAAGATTGAATCCTCGAGGTTCTGTCTCCATTTGATTGTCTTGTTTGATTTAAACTTAAAACCTTTTTTTAGTATTGGACAGAGTGCAGAGGGATTAGAACCCCTGTCAGGTTTCTATTGCTGTCTAAGCCCCCCCCCATTAGGGAGATTCACCCTCTCTATTCGTCCTGTTTACCAATAAAATCAAAAGTGAAAAAAAAAATTTGGGTTGTCCCCAGAAAAGTAATAGAGGGGAAATCTTCCAGTGGGGTGCGTTATGGTGACCTGGGGGGGGGGGGTCCCAAAGGCATACCTCCTAACTTTCTGAGATGGGAACTAGGGACACCTATTGACAAAAGAATGTAATCGTACATCACACCCCTTGCCACGCCCCCCTTAACCACTTGCTATCCGCGCTAAATGTCAGCTACAGCACGGTTGTCCAGTTCTGGGAGGGCATCATATGACGTCCTCCAAGAGCGTACCCCACGGCGCACACCTAGCAATCTCCGGACACAGCTGATCGCTTGATGAGGTAAAAGACCAATCACAGCGGCCTTTTACCACGTGATCAGCTGTGTCCGATGATACCGCAGATCATGGAGCAAATACAGTTGCTGGTTATCGGCAGCACTTTCCTCATGTTATCACAGCGTGAGGAAAGTACTGATAATAACTGGCAGCTGTCACAGAGCAGATTGGCACTGATGATCAATGCCCTGCAGTGCCGCCCAGCAGTGCCACCCATCAGTGCTGCCCAGCAGTGCCGCCAGTCAGTATCGCCCAGCAGTGCCGCCAGCAGGGGTGGACTGACAACTCATGGGGCCCCCGGGCAATAGGGGATCATGGGGCCCCTGTGTCCTTGCCCAAACTCCAAAAAAGCCTATGAAAAAGGTACCAGGGGCATCTCATGGGGCCCCCTACTGACCCTGGGCCCTCGGGCAGTGCCTGAGTTTCCAAATGGTCAGTCTGCCCCTGGCCGCCAGTCAGCACCACCCATCAGTGCTGCCTATCAGTGACCATCGGTGCTGCCTATCAGTGCAGCATCACCAGTGCAGCCTATCAGTGCCCATCAGTGCTGCCTATCCATGCCACCTATCAGTGCAGCCTCATCAACATGCATCAGTGAAGGAGAAAAATTACCTGTTTGCAACATTTTATCATTTGTGCTGTATGGGCAGTACAATGGCTAAATGGTTAGCACTTCCGCCTGGCAGTACTGGGGTCGTTGGTTCAAATCTCAACCACAGCACCACCTGCCTGGAGATTGCATGTTCTCCCTGTGTCTGCGTGGGCTTCCTCCGGGTACTCCGGTTTCCTCCCACACTCCAAAAGACATGCTGGTAGGTGAATTGGCTCCTGTCTAAATTGTCCCTAGTATGTGTATGTATGGATGTGAGTTAGGGACCTTAGATTGTACGCTCCTTGAGGGTTAGGGACTGATGTGAATGTACAATATATGTATGTAAAGCGCTGCATAAATTGACAGCGTTATATAAGTACCTAAAATAAATAAATAATAGAAACAAAGAAAACCTTTTTTTTTTTCAAATTTTTTGCTGTTTTGTTTATAGCACAAAAAATAAAACACCCAGCAGCTATTAAATACCAGCAAAAGAAAGCTCTATTTATGTGAAAAAAATGATAACATTTTCATATGGGTACAGTGTTGCATGATCGCGCAATTGTCATTCAAAGTGCGACAGCATTGAAAGCTGAAAATTGGCCTGGGCAGGAAGGGGGTGAAAGTGCCCGATAGGCGAGGGGTTAAAGAAGAATTATACCAAAAATAGGATAGGTTAGACCCACATGTGCTTTTTTTCCCGCTATTATTCCTTTATAATGGCTTTTGAAATTTACAAATGCAGCAAATTAGAAATTGGATGAAAGGTTTAGCACTGTAAAAAAGTTTTTAATAGATAAATAGTGCATTTTATATACAACTATATAGATCAGACCAAAACGAGGGACAAATGAGGGACAGTCCCTCAAAATTAGGGACAGTTGGGAGCTATGCCCAAAGGATTCCCTTAATTTTCAAGGGTTTCCTCTCACCTCCTGTTTTGGCTATTTGGCAGAAAGTGAAGGGAAATCACCTCAATGGGGCAAAAAAAAAGAAGAGGACAGAGTTTACAGTCCTGCCTTACTCTATCCAAACTGAAAAAAAAAAGTTTTGTCTTAAAGTTAAAAGTTGATGTTTAAAGTGATACTAAAGGTTCAGATAAAAAAATAATACAATTAAACATGTCATACTTATCTGCTGTGTGCAGTGATTTTGCACAGAGGAGCCCCGATCCACCTCTTCTCAGGTCTACCACTGGCGCTCCTGGCTCCTCCCCCTGCTGAGTGCCCCCAGAGCAAGCTGCTTGCTTTGGGGGCACTCGCAAGTGTGCTCAGCCCTGCCCCTTGCTCCCTCCTTATTGGCTGTGATTGACAGGAGTGGGGGCCAATGGCTCCAGCTGCTGTGTCTGAATCAATGAGGAGGGAGAGGAGACTCGGGAGAGCTGCTGTTCTCATGCACATTGCTGGATCAAGATCAGGCTCAGGTAAGTATTAAGGGTGGCTGAGGCGAAGCTGCACACTAAAAATTTTCTCACCATTACGCATAGAACCCATGAAAGTAAAAAAAACAAAACAATCAGCCTTTAAAACCACTTTAAAGCCGAAGTTAAAAAAAAACCTGGAATCATGAATTGTCATCTAAAGTGTCATTCTGTAATCCTTGAACTCAGTATTCCCCCTACATTGTGCCTGTTAGACAGACCTTTGTAAACACCAAATTACTATCCTATCAGCAATGCCCTCAGAACATATTCTAGTATTCCACAATAGGGTTGTCACTGAACACCAGTATCATTTATTATTCAATTTTTCCATTTTTAATATCATAATTTTATTATTATATCTTTAACTGGCCAGGCCCAGACTGGGAGAAAAAATAGGCCCAGGCATTTTAGATTGAGCAGCCCCAGGCCCGAGGGCCCTTCCCTTGGAGCCGGTGGTGGAACGCCAGCGCCCGGTCCCAAGTGCCACCTTTGCGACCCTGGTAGTTCCGCCACTGGTGTCAGTAGTTTTTTTATTTTGATTTTATTTTTGTATTATTTTTATACCATTATATTTATTTATTATTTTGCATTTTTATTTGTTTAGTTATTTTTTACCATTTTTTCGGAGCCCTGTTGGGGGGCTTTGGTGAGATATCAGGTGTCTAATCAGACCCCAAACATCTCACCTTTGAGACAGAGAAAAGAGGCTGAGGACAGTATTCAATCTCTATCTCTGCAGCCTCAGCAGCACAGAACGAATGGGCAAGAATAGCTCTGTACAGAGCTTCCCGTTCATTCAGAAACTGAAGTATAGTAAACACAGTTTACTATGTCTCAGTTTAGAATGGACAAAGTCAGGGATCGGTACTAATCACTGACTGTCCATTCAGACAAGGAAGGGGCCAGTAAATGACATATTTACTGACTCCTTTCCCGCTCTCCATCCTGACAGATCCCCTGCAGTAGGAGAGGGAAGGGGGGAACCCGGTAGAGCTGTGAGGGAGGAGAGGGGGGCTGGGAGAGAGAGCACAGGGGGACCAGGAGAGAGGATAGGGGCCAGAGGACAGCAGAAAGAAGATGGATAAGAGGGGCAGCGGGGTGGTATATAGAGGAAGCGATCTGTCCATTTCTCTCCTGCAGCCACTGAATGCCTGCAGGAGGGAGAGGAGGAGGAGAAGTGGGCATTCACTGCTGGAAAGAGGGATCGGTTCCTCTGTATTCCGCCCTTGTTGCCCCTCCTACCCAAGTGGCCCCGGCCCACCGGGCAAATGCTCAGTGTTCCCTATGGAGAGTACGGGCCTGACAACTCATTACACTGAAACTAGATTCACACTTGGTGCAGGATGGTGTGTAAATCGCCCATGATGTGCATCTACAAGCACCCGCAGTCATATCACGCTGCTCTTTAGCAGATGTGCGGGGCTGCCATTCATTCTTAATGGCACCACAATGAATCTAACGCAGCACATTTTCAGATGTATGAAATCTTCCCACAACTGTGTTTTTAAAAAGGGGCAGGAACCACGTTCCTGCATGAAAACCCAGGCACAGCAGCCTATTCAAATGAATGGGCTGCCATGCCATGCAATCGCAGCATAGAGCCGCATAGGATTGGAACCTGTATGCTGTAGGTCAAAAAAATGTTATGGGTTCCCCAAGACCTAAAACTTTTTTTTTGGGGTTCCTTCAAGGTAAATATGTTGATCTATCCATTTATATATCATCCATGACCCTGATAATGTCCCAGGACACACCTCCTATTCTTATTATGCTATCACTAATTCTGAGCATATTTCCGAACCAGGGGCGGACTGACCATTTGGAAACTTGGGCACTGCCCAAGGGCCCAGGGTCAGTAGGGGGCCCCATGAGATGCCCCTGGTACCTTTTTCATAGGCTTTTTTGAGTTTGGGCAAGGACACAGGGGCCCCATGATCCCCTATTGCCCGGGGGCCCCATGAGTTGTCAGTCCACCCCTGGTACAATGCATGTGCCGCTTTTTATTGCTCCATAACAATGGCCTAGATCTCATATGGGACATGCACTAGGTCGCTTATGGCACTGGGGATGTAGCCCCGGCCTCACAGGAACACCCTGGGAAGGCTATCTCACCAGGCCAAGTGACCTCATGCATGCACCATTGTCCAATAACAAGCTGCCCCAGATGTTGTACAACACATGCGATGCAAGAGATCTGTCACATGTACAGTACGTGATCTGGGCGGCTTTTACTTGTTCGCTAAAAATCTGCACCAGATGCATGTGCCATACAGGATCTGGCAAGGCTTTTCATTGCTTAATACCAATGGCCTAGATCTCATATGGGACATGCACTAGGTCACTTATGGCACTGGTGACTTAGCCCCGGCCTCACAGGCAAACCCTGGGAAGGCTACCTCACCAGTGCCTTTTCAGGTGATCTCATTTGATCTCATGCATGCACTGTTGTTCAATAACAAGCTTCCCCAGATGTTGTACAACGCACACACTGCAAGAGATGTAGCACATGCACAGTGCATGATCTGGGTGGATTTTTGTTATTCAATAACAAGCCACATCGGGTCATGTGTAACACATGTGCCGGATCATTGGTGATGTAGAGACGTAGACCCGTCCTCACAGATACAACCTGGGAAGGCTACATCACCAGTGCCCATCTGGGTGATCGTGTCTGATCTCAAGCACGCACCGTTGATCAATTACAAGCCACACTAGATTTTTTTTTACGATGCATGCACTGCAAGAGATTTTGGTCCATGATCTGAGGTGGTTCTTGTTGGCTACTAACAGGCGACTCTAGGTTATGTATGGGGCATGTGCCAGATCATTTACGACATATGCCCCATACAAGATCTAGCGCAGCTTTTTATTGTTCAATGACAAGCTGGCCCAGAACTTGTATGGCACATGCACCGGACCTGGAGTGAACCGGGGGAGTGAATCTTTATTGCTCAATAACAAACTGGCCCAGAACTCGTATGGCACATGCACCGGACCTGGAGTGAATCGGGGGGGTGAATCTTTATTGCTCAATAACAAACTGGCCCAGAACTCGTATGGCACATGCACCGGACCTGGAGTGAACCGGGGGGGTGAATCTTTATTGCTCAATAACAAACTGGCCCAGAACTCGTATGGCACATGCACCGGACCTGGAGTGGACCGGGGGGGGGGTGAATCTTTATTGCTCAATAACAAACTGGCCCAGAACTCGTATGGCACATGCACCGGACCTGGAGTGAACCGGGGGGGGGGGGGTGAATCTTTATTGCTCAATAACAAACTGGCCCAGAACTCGTATGGCACATGCACCGGACCTGGAGTGAACCGGGGGGGGGGGTGAATCTTTATTGCTCAATAACAAACAGGCCCAGATCTTACATGGTACATGCACCTGATCTGGCACAAAATCACTGTTGAGCCAACACAGCACAAGGAAGTAGGAGTTGACCACCAATGACATAAATATTTTCTTTTTTTTTTTTTTTTTAGCTCTGGGGTACAGTGCACACACTCAAAACTAAACACTAGGTGCAATAAAAAAGTGAGCACACAAAAAGTGAACCACAAAAAAGTGCACAGGGTGTATACTTGGTCCTCTGAAGAGAAAGCACCCTGGCCCTGATGCCCTGGAGCACAAGACTCCTGACGGGGACTGGAGTACTCATGGTCCACCCTGCCAAAACAAGGTGGACCCCATTCTTCAGGGGACCTGCCAAAGTAAGGTCCACCCAAGTACTAGGTGGAGCATCACCAAAGGGAGACCACATGAGAGGAGAGAGCCTGACCAAGACTTTCAGGGAAAGCCTGAGGACATACACCCCACTAGTTGGGAGTTATAGTGATGTGTAAAAAGTGTAAAAATAAGTAAGTGCAGTGGTGCTGCCAAAGCGTAGGACAATGGCTGACCTTCTGGCCAAAAGGCCCAGCCCAGGACATGAATTTTACAGATGGCAGCACAGGAAGGGAAGGGTAAATGGGAAGGACCTGTGGGAAAGGGGCAAGCAAACATAGAAAGATGTGTTTTTCCTACTGGGGAGTTTATTGGTTTTACAAAACAGATTTATGTAGCAAGAGTAGTTTAGTATGCGGGGTACTGTTTGGCTTTAATCCAATCCACGCCAAACTCTATATTCAAAAATGCATTGAAACTGTGCCAAAAGCCATGTCAAGGCACAAAGGAATGAGGCTGCAGGACCATTCACAGTGTCCTGCTCATGAACATTGGGGAACCGGCTGTTGTTCTGCAGGAAGCCACAGCCGGCTCCCATATCCAAGATGGCAGTGTAGGAAACATGCAGCAGTAAGAAGAACTGGCTGCAGGAAGACTCCGCTGGACCCCAGCCACTGGTAAGTACCTGACTGTTAAAAGTCAGCAGCTACAGTATCTGTACAGAATATGTAGCTTTTGACTTTTAAAAAACAAACTGAAGTTCCACTTTAACAATGTATTCTTGAATACAGAGCCACATTAATGTGTGTTTGGCTTTGAGATATACGATTCGCAGAACCTTTCTGCAGCATCGGCTAAAATGTGCATGGCGGCAGCCCCTCGGCCGGGGTTACGGGCCAGGGAACAAAGAGTGCGCCTCTGGCCCAGGTCTCCCTCCCCGGCACACATGGCGGGTTTTGTGAGAACAGCAAGGATCGAACAAGAGCCATTCTGTGTCTGGATAATACACAATGGCTTTTCCTCACAACAGAAACAACACTGTCTGCCGGACGGGGAGGGCAATTTATGCGCTATCCGCGGAGGCAATTGTCATAATGAAGGTGATTACCGGGATCTGATTGCAATCAATATCGCCATTAAATGGCGTGTTATGTAAACATACAGCCTTGTCAGTCTCGGCTGACCCCCTTTTTTTTTTCCTTTCCCATTCTCCTCCGGCTTTGCTTTCACTGTCTCTCCTTTCTAAGCTGACATTTTCCTTCCCCGTAAAAAACCTCTTCAGTCCTCAATTCAGACAGCTGCTTATCTCACATTGCTGTCTGACTGCCTGAGCAGAGAAAGAGGCTCTTCAGTTCTCTTCCCGGGGCCACTGGGGAATCGTCATTCACCCCCCCCCCATCCATTGGCCCCGAGATGCTACATTAATCCGACGATGGGGAGGAGAGGCCTTGGTTTACCGGCTGCCAGCATAGATCTTTGTCCTTGTGACCCGCTCTTCGCATTAGACTTTTCATAGGGTGGAGGAGATGTGTATCTGGGCCCATTGTCCAAGCCTGTGTGTGATGTAAAATAGCCGCTATTCAAGAGCTCGGAGATATGAACTGCGATATCGAAGGTTATTAAAATGCCTTTAGTCCTTAGATACCAGCTGTTTTTTTCCTTTCTTTTTTTTAGAGGAGAAAGACAAACCGCAGTTCTTTAATAAAACCTCGTAAACACCAGCCTGGAGAGCAGACTTGGGTTAGCCAACGGGAAAATGTGATGATGGCAAATAGTTACGTACGCTCACCGGCCACTTTATTAGGTACACCTTGCTAGTACCGGGTTGGACCCTTTTTTGCCTTCAGAACTGTCTTAATTCTTCATGGCATAGATTCAACAAGGTGTTGGAAACATTCCTCAGAGATTTTGGTCCCTATTGACATGAGTTACTGTTGCCTTCTATCATCTCGAATCAGTCTGCCCATTCTCCTATGACATCAACAAAGCATTTTCATCCATACAACTACCGTGCACTGGATATTTTCTACTTTTTGGACCATTTTCTGTAAACTCTAGAGATGGTTGTGCATGAAAATCCTAGTAGATCAGCAATTTTTTAAATATTCAGACCAGCCCGTCTGGTACCAACAACCACGCCACGTTCAAAGTAATTTAAATCCCCTTTCTTCCCCATTCTGATGCTCGGTTTGAACTTCAGCAAGTCGTCTTCACCACATCTAGATGTCTAAATGCATTGAATTGCTGCCATGTGATTGGCTGATTAGCAATTTGTGTTACCAAGCAATAGTCAGGTCAAAAAACCGAATATCCATCAAATTCAAGCAAAAAAGATAATTATAAATAAAGACAACACTGTCCTCAACCCAAACAAATTCCCCAAAGCAGCTCTCTGCAATAGAAGATGTAGCACACATTTCACATGGTGTCCCGTGTCTGCCACCATCGCTTTTTTCCGGAGTTGCAGCCGGATTGAAAAACTAAAAGCCCATCAAGTTCAACTAAAAAAGACAATATTGAATTAAAATTACACTGTTGCCCCCCCCCCCTTCAAGAAAATTCCGCCAAAGCAGTTTCCTTCTAAAATGTGCTACTCTTCAATACAGTGGTCCATGTCTCCTATTATCACTCTGTTCCAGAGCTGCAGTTAGGATGAAAAACTACACGTCCATCAAGCTTGACCAAAAAAAGACAAGAAATAAATTAAAGTGATACTATCCTCCCCCAAAAAGTTCCCCAAAGTAGTTTCCTGTAATAGCAGACATAGTATACTCTTCAATATGGTGACTCACATCTCCTACCATCGTTCTGTTCCAGCCCTGTAATCAGACTGAAAAACTAAGCACCATCAAGTTCAACCAAAAAAGACAATAATAAATTCATAAAGTGACACTTCTATCCCCCAAAAATTTCCAGAAATAGATGAGGAACGGCGGCCCATGCCTTCTACCATAGCTTTGTTCCAATGCTGCAGTCAGGTTAAAAAACTAAATGTCCATCAAGTTGAACAAAAAAAAAAAATGATGACACTGTAATTACCCCAGAAAATTCCCCAAATCAGTTCCCTGCAAACGGTACAACACTCGATACGGTGGCCCATTTCTCTCCTACCATCGCTTTGTTACAGTCAGGTTGAAAAACTAAACATTCATTAAGTTCAACCAAAAAAGCCAAAATTAAATTAAAATGGCACTGTCGCACGCCCCCAAAAAAATTCCCCAAAGTAGTTTCCTGGTATACTTTTTGAATCAGTGGCCCACGTCTCCTACTATCACTCTGTTCCAGCCCTCAAAATGCCAACAAGAGGAAAAACTAAACATTCATCAAGTTCTAACAAAAAAAGACAATAATAAATGAATGAATTAAAGTGACCCTGTTGTATCCCCAAAAAATTCCCAAAAGCAGTTCCCGGCAATAGACGAGGTACTCTTCGATACAGTGGCCCGTGTTTCCTACCATCGCTCTGTTCCAGTGTTGCAATCAGGTTGAAACACTAAACATCCAAGTTCAACCAAAAAAAAGAAAAAATATATTAATATGACACTATAATCAACTCCAGAAAAAAAACTAAATATTCATCAAGTTCGAAAAAAAACCCAAAAATAATTTAAATGACATGGTAGTTCCAAAAAAATTCCACAAAGCAGTTCCATTCTATAGAAAAAGTAGTATACTCACCTCGACAATGGTCCATGTTTCCTACCATTGCTCTTTTCCGGTGCTGCAGTCAGGTTGAAAAACTAAGTGTCCATCAAGTTCAACCAAAAAAGACAAAAATTATTAAATTAAAGTAACACTGTTTTAACACTGTCTCCCAAAAATTCCTCAAAGCCATTCCCTGCAATAGAAGAGGTACTATACTCATCTCTATGCTGCCTCATGTCTCCTACCATCAATTAGTTCCAGCATTGCACTCAGGCTGAAAAATTAAACATCCGGCCAAAAAAGGCCATCAATAAATAAAGTGACACTGTCATCACCCCAAAAAATCCCAACAGTAGTTCCTGACAATAGAAGACATAACATGCTCATCTCTATGTTGGCTCATGTCTCCTACCGTGTTCCAGTGTTGCATTCAGCTTGAAAAATTAAGCATTCATTAAGTTCAGCCAAAAGCACAATAATAAATAAAAGTCACACTGTTGTCACCTCATACAATTCCTAAAAGATGTTTCTGGCAATAGAAGAGGTAGTATACTCATTTTTATGGTGGCTTGTGTCTCCTACCATTGCTCTGTTTTTGTACTACAGTCAGGTTCAAAAACTAAATGTCCATCAAATTCAACCAAGAAAGATCAAATGAAATAAATTAAAGTGATGCTGTGGTCATCCCCCAAAAATCAGATCCCTGCAAATGAGGCGTTATACTCATCTCTACGGTGGCCCATGAGTCCTACCTTCCCTCTGTTCCATCCCTGAAGTGTCCACCAGAATTTTCAGAAGTTGACAGTTCTTGAAGTGTTGGATACCTGCTCCCCAACACTTCCTCTGGTCCCATCGGCTGTCCTCTACATCACTGCTGTGTCTTATACTGATGTAGGGCTCAGCAGATGGGGACGCAATCCATTCTGGTGGACACAAGCGACTTCCTGGGACAAGCTGCTAAGATGGCATTACCATGAAGATACAACACCAATGGTGGCCAATGGAAGACTTGCACATGCTGATGTGCATCTTTAGTTGAATAATGCCAGTGGCTTCGAAGCAGGTTAGCTGCTGGTTCTCTTGAGGCCTTAGAGGAACATGTCAGTTTCTCATCATTCAGGAGCTGCTGTCATCATGGACTGAAGGATGACCACATCATTCGTAGGTCATAAGTAAGACTGTCAAGTCAATTTTGGTAAGATTGCTTGGGATGTCTGGATGAGAAAGGGTCATAGATGGTCAAAACTTTACATATTAAAGGTGTGAATTTTGTCAAGTCACTGGGGTAGAAAGATTGTGTCTTCCATGTATAATGCCATTCTAACATCTCTATCTTGGAAATTTGACAACAATTCATTCAAAATTTTCCCAACACTCACTGGATCTGAAGAAGTGGCTCAGAGAAGCTATGAAACATCTTCAACATTACAAAACAAATCCAGCTGAATGTGACTACCTACTGCTAGCCAAGTCCTTTGATGTTTTATGATACCAGTCTGCAAGTCAATACCGACACAGCTTTTGTGACAGTTTGAAATGATGATAAAGGTGAAGTGTTGTGCAGTGTGAAAGAACCACATACTTTGCAAAATGCCACACTCTGATAGTTGTATGTAGTTTATACTTGGAATGATAGTATTCAGTATATGATTTCCTTTTTTATTTGACATACCTTTATTTAGTGGAGTCCCGAGGCAGGTGCGGGCCGCACCGGGTGACACCTACCGTACGGGGTGACACCGGACCCGCTCTACGAAAAGTTACGTTGTAAAGCAAGCCGACGATCCCCGCAGGATGGATCTAATCCATCTTGCGGGGATCATTGGCTTTCTTTACAACCGTTTCGTGGATCGGGTCCGGTGTCACCCCGTATAGGTTGCATGCCTACGATCCCCGCAGGAAGGATGGATCGGATCTGCGAATTGGGGAGCATAATGGATCACACATCCGATCCATTCTGCGGGGATCATCGGAGGGGGTGTCACCAAGTGTTATCGCACCGGGTGACACCAACCCTAGGGACGCCCCTGCCTTTATTTAAATTTGTATGCAGACCTAGCTGTCCAGTAAGGCCTTCTTCACAAATAAATCAGAACTCCAGTTACATTTTTTTTATTTTCCTATGCAGAGACGCTGTGCCCGCACTGCACGGGTTAGATGCTCGTTTTGTCAAGGTGCTCAGAGAAAAACTATACTTACCCTGCCCTCTGATCCTCCGGAAAACCGCGCTCCCCCACGTCCAGCGGTGGACTGTTCCTGCCGTCCTCATATCCGGAGCCAGTCTATGGGCCATGATGACTTCAGGAACAGCCTGGGTGGGGGGGGGGGGCAGGAGCAGGGGCGGACTGACCATTTGTAAACTCAGTAGGGGGACCCATGAGATGCCCCTGGTACCTTTTTCATAGGCTTTTTTGAGTTTGGGCAAGGACACAGGGGCCCCATGATCCCCTATTGCCTGGGGGCCCTATGAGTTGGCAGTCCACCCCTGGGCAGGAGCAGTGCGGACTTGCGCTCAGAGGATTGGTGGATTAGGTAAGTATATCTTAGTTTTACAGTCCCCTAGACAAAAACAAGTATTTAAAAAATAAAATTTTTGCCCGGGTTTCTTCTTTAAGCTTAGCATCTTTAGTCAGTTTTATACACTTTTTACACAGTTCAGCTTAAGAGCTTTTTTATTTTTAGCCAATGGAAAGCTAGTTAGTAGGCATGAAAATGTGCAAAAATGCACGTTACTTGCATTTTTCACTCACTCTCACTGAAGTCTATTAAGGCCAAAATGCGTGACTCTGACTCAAAAAAAGTTATCTTTTTCAAACTTCAAGCAGCACTACACTCCGATGTATATGGGCACCCTTGAAATGAATGGAAATCCTAGTGTCCAGAGTTGAATCGCTTCTGGTCAAGCTTCAAACCAGACTGTGTCTAAATCTAAAAAAAATGTTTTGGCTGGAGTTCTATTTTCAAAATTACTTGGAGAAACTGATAGAACTTCACACTTTGGGGTTCATCAACTTCTTAGCGACCACAATTTAAAAAAAAATCAAAGAATATTTAAGGCCAAAAAATTTTTTTTGTTGTTTTGGACAGCTTAGGGTATTTGGACAGTGGTGGTCAACTAAGTAGAATTAGGGGCCTTGGTTGTGACCTCTGACATCACCAAAGGGCTGCACATAATATTCAGTGTATACAATGCTAAAAAGGACTGTCAGATGCTTATCCATAAAAGCTGGCCAGAGATGGATCAAAATTTCACTGGTTCAGCATTGACAAGCCACATTTCGATCCATGTGTGCCAATCTTGTTTGACAGAAAAAAAATGCCCTGACAGGGGGGATTTCTCCATTCACCTGCTGGCTGAACAAAAAAACAAAATCAACAACCCATCTATGATCAGTTTAAGAGATTGCCAGAGACTGTAGACATTCTTCAGGAGATGGTCCTGTGGGTATCCTTGAAGAGAAGGTTAGAGACTGTGGATTTCCTTTAAGAGATGAGCACAAGCTGTGGGTATCCTTCAAGGGATGGTGAGAAACTGTGAATACCCTTCAGGAGATGGTCAGAGACTGCAGGTATCCTTTAAGAGATGGTCAGAGACTGCGGTTATCCATTAAAAGTTCATCTGAGATTGTGGTTATCCTTCAAGAGATGGTTCAAGATTATGGGTATCCTTCAGGAAATGGTCCGAGACTGTGAGTAGCCTTCAAGAAATGGAACGAGACTGTGGGTATCCTTCAAGACAATGTCCGGGACTGTAAGCAACTTTCAAGAGATAGTCAGAGACTGTAGATATCCTTCAAGATATGTTCTAAGACTGTGAGTAATCTTTAGGAGATGGTCCAAGACTGTGGGTATCCTTCAAGAGATGGTCAGAGACTGTAGATATGCTTCAAGAGATGGACAGGGACTGTAAGTATCCTTCAAGAGATGGTCCAAGATTGTGGGTATCCTTCAAGACAATGTCCGAGACTGTGAGTAACCTTCAAGAGATAGTCAGAGACTGTAGATATGCTTCAAGATATGTTCTGGGACTGTAAGTATTCTTTAAGAGATGGTCCAAGACTGTGGGTATCCTTCAAGAGATGGCCTGAGACTGTAAGTATCCATCAATAAATGGTCTGAAACTGTATCTTTCAAGAGATGGTCAGAGACTGTGAATATCCTTTAGCAGATTATCAGAGGCTGTGGATATTCTTCAGGAGATGATCAGAGACTGTGGATATCCTTTATTAGATTTTGGAGACTGTAGATCTTCTTCAGAAGATGGTCAGAGACTGTAAATATCCTTTAGTAGATTATCAGAGGCTGTGGATATTCTTCAGGAGATGATCAGAAACTGTGTATATCCTTTACTAGATTTTGGAGACTGTAGATATTATTCAGAAGATGGTCAGAGACTGTAAATATCCTTTAGTAGATTATCAGAGACTGTGGATATTCTTTAAGAGACGGACAGAGATTGTCGATATCTTTTACTAGATTTTGGAGACTGTGAATATTCTTCAAGAGATGATCAGATAGTGTGGATATATTTTACTAGCCTTTGGAGACTGTGGATATTCTTTAGGAGACAGTCAGAAATCGGAGACATGTTACTTGAGACTGCTAGGCTACAGATTGCTACCATTGCAGCCCCTTGATAAACTAGTGATCCCATTGTCATCACTAACTGCTGGGGGTTCAAGGGTCACACAAGAAGTATTAATGGGCTGCAGGTTAGGTACCAGGGGCATAAGGAAGAGTTTAAAACCATGGTACTTTTTTGTTCTTGAGCCCTACAGGGAAATATCACTTTCTGTTTCAGAACAGGAAGTTAGAGAAAATTTCCCACGGTAAAGGGAAATCCTCTCTTAGGCAAAGGTCACCAGAACACGTCCCCACTAGAATATCTCCCCCCTCACTTCCTGTTCCAATGGCCAGTTCAAAATTTTGGATTTCTCGTTCCTGGACAAACAAATGGTGGATGCCCTCAGTGGGGACACAGACATCGGTTCATTCCCTGATAGGAATTTCAGCACTTCCACATTCTTTCCAAAAGTAAACAAAAAAGTTTGGGCTATGCATATATATATATTTGAAGAGCACTTTTCTAATTACTTTCATGCATTTTGACCCTTCTTCTGTCTTTATTTCTGGCCCCCATTTTCTGAGTATGTTTTTAGTAAACAAATGCAGTTCCTCTAAATTCCTCTCCTTTCCAAAGCTTTACAAAGTGGTGAAAGAGCCAAACATAAAACCTGCCATTAGATATGTCTTCACTACACCTGAACGTCCCCCTGGGCTAATGGACATCTCATTGACTGGATATTTACAACAAACGTCTCCTTTTGTTTTTAATTTCCTTCTAGTAAGGGAAGACAATGATACAAAGGATTACTTAATTGCTTTATCTTTAATTGAGGATCTGCAGAACAACAGAGACAATTCTCTTCACATCTCTTTAATCAGTAGAGAGAATTGAGAAGCTGATGATCATTCAAAGATTTGAAATGTTTTTAGAAATATTTAGGGGTGCAGAAAAAAAAAAAGAAAAGAAAAAGATATGGAAGTTAAATAGCTACAAAATTGGTTTTGGATTTACTAGTGTGGTATTTCAATTTAAAAATGCTACATTGATTTAAAAAAAATAATACCACATGGAATATACAATTCTACATTGTGGGGATAGTAAAAAAAAAATTTCAATAGTTAATACATTAAATACAAATAAGAAAATAAATATATAAATACGTTCATAAAATAATAAATAAACTACATGAATAAATACATGAATAAATTCAATAAATACATAAATAAATAAGTATATAAATGAATACATTAAAAACAAATGAAATAAATAAATAAAATAAAAATCACGCCATAATTAATTGTCAATACAATTGAATTCTACGAAGAAATGTTTAAGAACAAATGCCAAACAGGCAGGCTGGGCACTGAACGTTACTACGCAGGCAGCTAAATACACAGGTAAAATCCATATCTGTGAACTTTCTTACCTGCCAAATATTCTGTTTCGCTAGTTTGCTCACACACCCTTGGCTGACACCATAGCTAGGTGCTGATTTCACTGCATGCTGTCAACTTTTCATAGTGTTCATTAGAAGCTGCAGCATTTCTTGGCTGGAGGACGTCCAGCATCATCTAGTCATCACCGAGAGGTCCACTGAACATTAGGAATGAGACAAAACCTACCCTTGTAGTGGCATCTCTTGCACTGCAAAGGATAAATGCTCATTTAGTGCAGGGGTGCAGGGGTAAAGTGTATTACTTACCTTATTCCTGGCTCTGGCATGCTTCCTTTCAATCATGGAGGCTCAGCATCACATGTGGTCATTACCCAAGGTCATCTGTGTCCAGACTTACCCCTGCCCATGAAGGCATTTTGATATATACAGTTGTGTTAAAAATAATAGCAGTCAGACATCACTAACCTGATCAATCACTGTTTTTGGTGGAAATGATATTTCTACATGGCAAATAATTTCCTAGCAGGTGTAGTAGAGTAATAGAAATCCAACAGACCCAACAGTCATGACATGCATGCTGCTGATTCTGTGTCATTGAATCACTCATTGAAAGGGGCGTGTTCAAAATAATAGCAGTGTGGAGTTCTATTAGTGAGGTCATTCATTCTTTGAAAAACAGGTGGCAATTATTGCCCTTATTTAAGGAAGGAAGGCAGCAAATGTTGTACATGCTGGTTACAGTGCATTTCTCTCTGAAATTCTGAGGAAAATGGGTCGTTCCAGACATTGTTCAGAAGAACAGCGTACCTTGATTAAAAAGTTGATTGGAGAGGGGAAAACATATAAAGAAGTGCAGAAAATTATAGGCTGCTTCGCTAAAATGATCGAAAATGCTTTAAAATGGCAACCAAAACCTGAAAGACGTGGGAGAAAGCGAAAAACTACCATTCAAATGGATAGAAGAATAGCCAAAATGGCGCGGACTCAGCCAACAATCAGCTCCAGGAAGATGAAAGAAGGTGTGACGTTCCCTGTGAGGACTGTTACAATTAGAAGACGCCTATGTGAAGCCAAGCTATCTGCAAGAAGCCCCCGCAAAGTCCCACTGTTGGAAAAAAGACATGTGCTGAAGAGGTTACAATTTGCCAAAGAGTACATTGACTGGCCTAAAGAGAAATGGTGCAACATTTTGTGGACTGATGGAAGTAAGATTGTTCTTTTTGGGTCTAGTGGCCGGAGACAGTTTGTCAGATGACCCCCAAACACTGAATTCAAGCCACAGAACACTGTGAAGACAGTGAAGCATGGTGGTACAAGCATCATGATATGGGGATGTTTCTCATACTACGGTGTTGGGCCTATTTATCGCATACCAGGGATCATGGATCAGTTTGAATACATCAGAATACTTGAAGAGGTCATGCTGCCTTATGCTGAAGAGGAAATGCCCTTGAAATGGGTGTTCCAACAAGACAACGACCCCAAACACACCAGTAAACGTGCAACATCTTGGTTCCAGACCAACAAGATTGACGTTATGGAGTGGCCAGCCCAATCCCTGGATCTTAATCCAATAGAAAACTTGTGGGGTGACATCAAAAATGCCGTTTCTGAGGCAAAACCAAGAAATAGAGAAGAACTGTGGAATGTTGTCCAATCATCCTGGGCTGGAATACCTGATCACAGGTGCCAGAAGTTGGGTGACTCCATGCAACACAGATGTACAGCAGTTCTCAGAAACAGTGCGACTACAACCAAATATTCATGAAGTCATTCAAAGGAAAGCAAAATCTTCAAACATTTCTCAGTTTATATAGTGAATGTTTGAGTTTGTAAAGAAGAATACAAACACTGCGATTTTTTGAACAGTCTAATATTCACTTTTCTTCAATTTGTTTAGAAGAACAACACAAATTTGATATATTTTTCTTCATGTTTTGATTTGGAATAGAATGTGTCGTGTTCCCAATGCATTTGTGTGGATGGAAATAAAAGCTATTAGAAGGATTTTGAGCTTTATTCACTTTTTTCAAAACACTGCTATTATTTTGAACACAACTGTACATAACTTCCCCTCTGGCTCTAGGGAGACATCATCTAGGGTCACCATCTACTTCTTGCACCAAGATGCTGGTTCATAGATAATCATGTACTGCAACGGTTAAATGCTCACTTAGTCTAGAGGTGCAGGTGTAAGGTGTATTACTTACCTTATTCCTGGCTCTGGCATGCTTCCTTTCAATCATGGAGGCTCAGCATCACATGTGGTCATTACCTAAGGTCCCCTGTTTCCAGACTGACCCCTGCCCATGAAGGCATTTTGATATTTACATAACTCCCCCACTGGCTCTTGGGAGTCAATATCCAAGGTCCCCATCTACTTCATGCACTGAAAGGTTGGCTCCTAGATAATCAAGCACTGCAAGAGTTAAATGCTCTTTTAGTCTAGGGATGCAGGGGTAAGGTGTATTACCTTATTCCTGGCTTTGGCATGCTTCCTCAATCCATGTGGCCCAAAGAATCCTAGGAGGACAATGTGGGGGACCTGGTGCATAGATTGAGGAAGCTTGCCACAGTCAGGAGTAAGGAAAGCAATACAACCTACCCCTGCACCCATAGACTAAATGAGCATTTAACCCTTTCAGTGCAGGACTAATAGGCAACATCTCAGTGCAGGAAGTAGGTGGTGACCCTGAATGATGGCTCCCAAGACCCAGTGGGGGAGTTATGTAAATATCAAAATGCCTTTATGGGCAGAGTTCAGTCTGGACACAGATGACCCTAGGTAATGCCCACATATGAAGCTGAGCCTCCATGATTAAAAGGAAGCATGCCCATGGAAGAGCCCGTTTGTCTCTCTTCAGGGGATGCGGGACCGTATGATCAATATGATGCTTAACCTCCCTAGCGGTATGATTATTTCAGATTTTTGGTGCTGAAAGCGGTACCATTATTTTGCATGGAAATATGTAGATTTGTAATTGTAGGCTGTAATATTTAGGAATAACTCACTGAAATCTGTCCGAACAAGAGTCTAGTAAACATCCCGGGTATGATAAAATTTGAAACACGAAATCATAAATTATAATTTAATAAATAATCATAAAAAATAATGTATATTTAATTCAATAATATAATCAAACCAAAAACACTGAAATGTGAAATATAGCGCCAAGTTCGCACATCGCTGTGCAAAGTCGCAGAATCGTTTTCAGTGTCTGATGAGGAATTTCCCCCACGAATCATTATCACTCAATTCTGCAAGTGGTTCTGATTTACTATCGCTGTTCTCTAGCCGGTCTAAAACCGCTTTTGACCTAAACGGACACTTTTTGGACGCCATGGACGTTTCTCAGTTTCCAGGCAGAAAGAACAGACAAAATGCAGGCAGGGGACAGGACAAAGCACTCGGGACAAAATGTATGTGAAATGGGTTGAAACAGCAATGTTTTACTATGTAAAATTTGTTTGGAAAAAAATGACATTTTTTAAAATTTTCAAATTTCCCGCCGCCGGCAGCGCCCGTACGTTCCGACGTCACAGGGACCGGAACACAGAAGCCGGATGCCGGCATCGGCCGGAGGAGATGGCCGGGAACGCTGCAGGGGACACATCGCGGGAGCGAAGGACAAGGTAAGCTCTGCAGGGAATCCCTGAGCAACGCCGCATGGTAAGCCCAAGTGTAGCTCAGGGTTACCGCTTTTGGTACTGAAACTTTACCCCGAGCTACACTCGGGAATACCGCCAGGGAGGTTAATGAACAAACTCCCAACGGAAATGTTTTAAAATATGGGAGCCGTGGTTGCAATATGCCTTTCCCACGCTCCCCCAGGCTAGTCTGTGGTTGTGATGTTGCTCGGTATTGGCGTTCCCGAACCCCTGCTCTTGGTCTTGTTATCTTTTTCCTTTTGTACTCCTCCTTCCTTTTCTATTTCTGTTTGTTTTTGCTGTGGCCGTGGATAGCTGCCTTTAGTTTGGGTTACTGTTGATGTTATACCAATGTTTTTGTCATTTATGTGCAATTGATGGTCCCTACGTGGGCGTGTCTTGTTGCTCCTGTTTTTTTTAATGTTTATAAACTAATAAAAATCATTGAAATACAAAAGGAAGCATGCCGGAGTCAGGAATAAGGTAATACACCTTACCCCTGCATCCCTAGACTAAACGAGCAATTTAACCCTTGCAGCACAGGGGACCCCACAGCAAAGGTAGGTTTTGTCTCATCTGATTTCAGCCTTGAGTTTTCGCAGATCAAGGTAGTCGGTTATCATTAAAGGAATGCGCCCCTTTCATAGTCAGTACAGTACATGAACAAAATATCAAGGTCCACAGCTACGGGTTACACCTGAATGTCTGTCTCCTCCATCTGGCTCGGAAGGACGGCCCCGGGACATAGAGCTAGAGAAAGTTCTCAGCAGATGAAAACTCTGGGGAAAGTTCTGAGATACAGGAATGTCATGATTATCTGTCGGCGGTCCTACAGCAAGGCTGCGGGGTAAGGAATCTAAGCAAATGACCAATTACAGGCTGAGAACAGTCTTCAGGACTAGCACGCTACTAAAAAATCTTTCTGTAACTGAGAAGAAATACCGATGAACAGAGAGGAATGTCTGGTGCAAACTGATTGGGTTCAGTATGTGCTGCCCCAGGTGACACGGGAGCCCATGACCTTGTAAACTTTGACAACTATGTCTAGGTGGAAGGACTGCACAGATCGTTGTCACCAAAGCTGAAGTTTAATCTGTCTATATTTTCCTTTCCTGCCCCTTCCATGTTCCCTAATGCTAATGACATTTTTAAATAAAACCTATCCATTATTATGACCCAGTGATGTCCAGTGGTGTATTTCTTTTTTGTGGTGCCCTAGGCAACACAAAAAACGCCGCCCCCCCCGACCGAATTCCCCCCCTCCCCACCAACAGGACACCCTCCAGCAGAGCAATTGGACCCCCTCCACCAGCCTCCAGCCTGATGCGTCCTCCTCCGTTCCAGCGCTCACTAGCCTCCTCTCATGGATCCCAGCTCTTGCTGTTTCTCTGCCTCCACTGCTCCCCAGTCACCGGCTGCCACTGTGTAACTTCTGCCGGGGGTGGCCCTGCCCCCCTGAAAAATGCCACCCTAGGCAAACACCAAGTACACCCCTGGCAATGGAATTACTAGGTCTCTGTGCTTCTCTATGCTACGCAGACAAATCATGATGTGGGAAGGGCATCATGTCTATCCAGGAGTTTCGGGCAGAAGGTAGCAGTTTAAACAGAAATATCCAGATGAGAACTATCTCCTAAATACTATGGTAACACCCAAGACATCTCCTACCTTCTAATTCTTCAATACTTGTAAATCCGTATATTTGATCATTTTCTGCACTGTTTTTATCACCCTCTGTAAGGCTTTTATCTCCAGGGCTATGCACAACCCTAGCCACAGAAAAATATGAAAAAAGTCAACAAGTCTGCTACACTGCAAAGTTATGAACAAATGAAATTTGGACTTTTGTTGTTCCATTTAGCACTTTTATAGTATAACGCACATAAAAAAAACAAAAAAAAACAAAAAGAAAACAAAGTTTAAATATTATTCGTTAGAAAGATATATATAAATATATATATATATATATATATTATATTATATTGGCAAGAGTATTGAACCAGCCCTCCAGAACATGTGATTCAGGTGTTCCAATCCCCTCCATGGACACAGGTGTATGCAATCAAGCCCCTAGACATGCAGACTGCTTCTACAAACATTTGTGACAGAATGGGTCGCTCTCAGGAGCTCAGTGACTCCAAGCGTGGTCCTGTGATAGGTTGTCACCTGTGCAATAAGTCCATCCATGACATTTCCTGGCTACTAAATATTCCACGCTCAACTGTTAGTGGGATTATAACAAAGTGGAAGCAACTGGGAACAACAGCAGCTCAGCCACCAAGTGGTAGGCCATGTAAAATAATAGAGCGGGGTCAGCTCATGCTGAAGCGCACAGTGCGCAGAAATCACCAACTGTCTGCTGAGTCAATAGCTAAAGACCTCCAAACTTGGTGTGGCCTTCAGATTAGCACAACAACAGTGTATAGAGAGCTTCATGGAATGGGTTTCCATGGCCGAGCAGCTGCATCCAAGCCTTACATCACCAAGTGCAATGCAGAACGTCGGATGCCGTGGTGTAAAGCACACCGCCACTGGACTCTAGAGCAGGGGAGACGTGTTCTCTGGAGTGACCAATCACGCTTCTCTGTCTTGCAATCCGATGGACGTGTCTGGGTTTGGCGGTTGCCAGAACAATACTTGCCTGACTGCATTGTGCCAAGTGTAAAGTTTGGTGGAGGGGGGATTATGGTGCGGGGTTGTTTTCCAGGTGTTGGGCTTGGCCCCCTAGTTCCAGTGAAGGGAACTCTTAAGGCGTCAGCATACCAAAACATTTTGGACAATTTCATGCTCCCAACTTTGTGGGAAGAGTTTGGGGATGGCCCCTTCCTGTTCCAACATGACTGCACACCAGTGCACAAAGCAAGGTCCATAAAGACATGGATGAGTGAGTTTGGGGTGGAGGAACTTGACTGGCCTGCACAGAGTCCTGACCTCAACCCCATAGAACACCTTTGGGATGAATTAGAGCGGAGACTGTGAGCCAGGCCTCCTCCCCCGACATCAGTGCCTGACCTGACAAATGTGCTTCTGGAAGAATGGTCCAACCTTCCCATAGACACCCTCCGAAACCTTGTGGACGGCCTTCCCAGAAGAGTTGAAGCTGTTATAGCTGCAAAGGGCGGGGCCAACTCAATATTGAACCCTACGGACTAAGACTGGGGGGCCATTACAGTTCATGTGTGGAAAGGCAGGCGGCCCAATACTTTTGGCAATATAGTGTAAATACAATAAATAAATATATATATATATCACATTTCTTTATTTTTTTCATCTTATTATAAGGGAAGGGAATGGACCTGGGTGACATGCACAAAAGAACAATGTTTCAGACAATTATATTTGCCCTTTCAAAAATATCCCAGAGCAACATACCAACACCCAGTCATTTCTGGAAGGCAAGATGCATTTTTCTTCTAGTTTGGTTTTATTTTCATATTGTTATTTGTTATTAGTGGCCCGGAGGAGTGAAATGGTTTCCCAAGAGGTCAAGTTCAGTTCTTTTTCACCTTCAAGAGAAAGTCATTTATATTTCATGTGTTAAAAATATAATATTGGTGCGCCAGGTATGCAGCAGGGCGAGGTTTAGTATACATCCAGAAAAGGCCAAGAGTCAGTTTGGAGGGAAGATGCTACGATTGCTTTACTGGCTAACATTGAAGTACAAAACAAAAAGGTGTGAGAGATAATATGGACTATTAAAGCACAATGCCACCATTTTGGCTCTATCCTCCACCCTCCTCCCCCACCCCTTGAAGCTCCTATCCATTTTTTTTTTAATAAAAAGAATCCAATATGCAATATTTCATGCAGTCCTCCTGCCAGTCCTGTCCTCTTCTTCCTCTGACAGTGGGGTGGGAGCAGGAGCGCACTGACAACTCATGGGGCCCCCCGGGCAACAGGGGATCATGGGGCCCCTGTGTCCTTGCCCAAACTCAAAAAAGCCTATGAAAAAGGTAGCGGGGCATCTCTTGGGGCCCTCTACTGACCCCGGGCCCTTGGGCAGTGCCCGAGTTTCCAAATGGTCGGTCCGCCCCTGGGTAGGAGGCAGGGGTGGTCATTTCAACCAGGACTGAGCATATGACGTGCGAGTCCTGGAGTGCTGTGGGCCCAACCCTCCAGACAACACCCCCCATGAATATGACAGGCTGGGCTCACCGGAAATAGGCAAAATGAAGAGTCTATTGTGCTGCCTGAAGAGGACAGTCAGTGCTGGACCGAGGAGGGAGTCAGGGAAAGTGAAGGAGAAAGGAGAGGGTGAGCAGAGATTGACTGGCAAATGTTTTTTTATATACAGGAGGAGGTGATCTAATAACTAAAAAAAAATATTGGAATTTGATTTCAAATGATTATGAAATAGAGCAGGGGCCTTCAAGGGGCTTGTGGACCACATCCCCCCACAGGATTCTGTCAGTGGTGTATACACAATGTGCACAGAAAGAGTTCTGGTCCCCAACCCCCCCCCCCCAAAAAAAAAATTAAAAGTCTGGCTGTTTTTCACTAGTTTTGCATTTGGTTAGGGTCAGTGTCACTATTGGTAGCATGGAGGCGATACCTGGACCCTACAGAGGTTGCACAGGCAGTCAAACTCCTCCAGGATGGCACATCAATACATGTCATTGCCAGAAGGTTTGCTGTGTCTCCCAGCACAGTCTCAAGAGCATGGAGGTGATATCAGGAGACAGGCAGTTACTCTAGGAGAGCTGGACAGGGCTGTAGAAGGTCCTTAGCCCATCAGCAGGACTGGTATCTGCTCCTTTGTGCAAGGAGGAACAGGATGAGCACTGCCAGAGCCCTACAAAATAACCTCCAGCAGGCCACTGGTGTGAATGTCTCTGACCAAACAATCAGAAACAGACTTCATGAGGGTGGCCTAAGGACCCGACGTCCTCTAGTTGGTCCTGTGCTCACTGCCCGACACCATAGAGCTCGATTGGAATTTGCCATTGAACACCAGAATTGGCAGGTCCACCACTGGCACCCTGTGCTTTTCACAGATGAGAGCAGGTTCACCCTGAGCACATGTGACAGACGTGAAAGGGTCTGGAGAAGTCGTGGAGAACGTTATGCTGCCTGTAACATCGTTCAGCATGAACATTTTGGTGGTGGGTCAGTGATGGTCTGGGGGGGCATATCCATGAAGGAACACACAGACCTCTACAGGCTAGACAATGGCACCCTGACTGCCATTAGGTATCGGGATGAAATCCTTGGACCCATTGTCAGACCCTACACTGGTGCAGTGGGTCCTGGGTTCCTCCTGGTCCACGACAATGCCCAGGCTCATGTGGGGAGAGTATGCAGGCAGTTCCTGGAGGATGAAGGAATTGATACCATTGAATGGCCCCCACACTCTCCTGACCTAAATCCAATAGAACACCTCTGGGATATCATGTTTCGATCCATCCGACGCCTCCAGGTTGCACCTCAGACTGTCCAGGAGCTCAGTGATGCCCTGGTCCAGATCTGGGAGGAAATACCCCAGGACACCATCCATCGTCTCATTAGGAGCCTCCCCCGACTTTGTCAGGCATGCATTCAAGCACGTGGGGGCAATACAAACTACTGAGGACCATTTTAAATTGCTTCAATGAAATTTCAGCAAAATGGACTCGCCTGCTGCATCATTTGTTCACTTTGATTTTCCGGCTGCCTTTGAATTCAGTCCTCTGTAGGTCGATCATTTTCATTTCCGTCAAACGATGGGACATCCTTACGTTCCTAACACATTACCCGTCCATGTCAGTATAGAGATCCAGTAGGAGATGTGTCCCCATTGAGATCTGAAGTGTTTTCAAAGTGTTCCTTTCATTTTTTTTTTTTTTTAGGTGTGTGTGTATATACACTTTTTTTTAATGAGGGAAGGGAGTGAATGCACAAAAGAAACAATGTTTGAGACAATTATATCTGCCCTTTCAAACTTTAGCAAAATCTTCAAAAATATCCCAAAGCAACATACCAAATTCTGAGCCATTTTCTGGAGGACAAGAAGCATTTTTTCCTGGTTTGGGTTCATTTTGATATTATTTGTTTTTAATAGCCTGGAGGAATGAAATGGTTTCACAGGAGGTCAAGTTCAGTTTTTTTTTCTCCTTCTTGTGTTGAGAATAAATTGTAGGTGCTTCCAAAAAACACTTTTTTCCAAAAATATTATTTCTTTCAGAATTTCCCTTCTAGGTTTTGCTTTCACAATATATACATGGGAACAAAGGCCTTGGGGGACAGTCATTATTTCAGAAATACCACCCATTATAAATAGAGGAGCTTGCCTTAACTGGAAAAATTGGGGATTTTCTGAAAATCAGAGCACACTAAATACATTTTGTAATTCTCACAATATGTGCTAGTGATTGTTATATCATTGTGTCTATTTTGTTAATTAAATCCTCATGCCTCTGGTCTTTTTTTGCAGATGTTACCAAACAATTCATTTAAAAAAAATCAGCATCATGGTTTTATTATGGCGAGTTTGGTTTTTAACCCCTTCCCGCCCAGCCCTAGTATCCTTTTACTGGTCTACAGGGACCAGAAGGTTTGCCCTATCACGTGCCCATTGTGATTGGCTGACACAGTGGTCACATGACTGGGAATTGGTCTCACTAGCTCCCAATCATTACTAGAGTCTGGAAGCTGTCTTTGACAGCTCGGGCTCTGTGCTGGAAGAATGTGCTAATCTGTGTGGTCTGTGGGCATTAAAGCATTAACACCATATATTTATTTATTTCAGGTACTTATATAGCGCCATCAATTTACGCAGCACTTTACATATATATTGTACATTCACATCAGTCCCTAACCCTCAAGGGGCGTACAATCTACGGTCCCTAACTTACATTCATAGATACACATACTAGGGCCAATTTAGACAGGAGCCAATTAACCTACCAGCATGTCTTTGGAGTGTGGGAGGAAACCGGAGTACCCGGAGGAAACCCACGCAGGCACAGGGAGAACATGCAAACTCCAGGCAGGTGGTGCCGTGGTTGGGATTCGAACCATCAACCCTAGTACTGCCAGGCGGAAGTGCTAACCACTAAGCCACTGTGCTGCCCCGGCACAGTTTCGTGTGCGCCAAGAGGTTAAGAACTGTGCTGTGGCCACCCTTCCCCACAAACAATACCTTATTTTTTCCGTGGGAATGCAATGACATGCAGTTCTGATCCCTCCAGCACTGAATCTATGTACAACCAAGGGGAGCTGGGGTGTGTTGGAGGGTCTAGTGATGGTGGCTGCTGGAGGATCAAATGTTGCTGAGGGGGGTGAGGTAGTTTTGCAGATAGGGGATCTATTGTTGCTGGAGGAGTCTACTACTTCTGGAGGTCTACTGTTGCTGGGGTGATATACTGTTGTTGGGGGGTTCTATTGTGGCTGGGGGGGATCTACTATTGCTTGGGGGTCTATTGTTGCTGGCTGCTGTGTGATCTATTGTTGCTGGGATGGATATAAAATTGCTGGTGGAAATCTGTTGTTGCTGGGGGGTCTATTGTTGCAGGCTGCTGGGTGATCTTTTTTTTTTGCTGGGGTGGATCTAAAATGGTTGGTGCGAATCTGTTGTTGCACGATGGGTCTATTGTTGCTAGGAGGCAATCTATTGTTGCTGTCTGCAAGGGATCTATTTTATTGCCTTTCCTGTTATCATTAACAAATTCCAAAAATGATACTTGGTTCTGTATTCTCTAAAAGGGGCAGTACTGGAAGGTGAGTAGTGGGCAGAGACAAGAGACGGTGCTCAGAGGTGGGTAGGAGGTGGAGACAAAGGGGAGGCTCTGGGAGGGAGGAGTATCCACATCTATTCTCTGAGACAAAAGTTCTGCCCCTTCTAGCTAATTCCTGAAGAAATATAAAATAAATCCCAATCTAAATGCTCCAAATACTCCCCTAATCCTGTGGTCATGTGAGCAGCCAGGTCCCGGCTCTTCCCTTTTCCTCGAGTGAGAAGCAGTGTCAGCCTGATGGTGTGGACACTTCCCATTGGCTGTCCATCAGTATGGTCCTCAAAGGTCCTGAAGACTCTGCCAATGGCCGGATGCTGTTATGATGAGGGTGACAAGAGGACTGCTCATTGGAGAGCCTGGACTGCAATGCTACAGTATATCACGGATCTCCACTAGCAGAAGAGGTGCCAGGGAGACACAAAAAAAGGGCTTTTGGTGGCTTTAAATTAAAAAAAAAAGGATAATGTGTTAGAAGGATGAAGGAGGCGACTTGTTTTGCATGGTGTTTGGCTTTAAAGTTGAGCTGTAGCAGATATAAAAACTTTGAATGAATTCAGTTATGGAAAGAAGGAAAAGAAGCTGACGTGACGTCACCAGATTGGCGAGAAGACTTCAATTTCCTCTCTTCTTCTCTATCCACTGCTGAAATTTCTGTGCTGAATTCCCAGATCTACACACCCTGCTGCGCCCATTATGAGGGGTTCCCACCAACCCTGTGCTGAGTTCCTGGTCTATACACCTATTGTGCCCATTTTGAGGGGCCCCACTATCCTTGTGCTGAGTTCCTGGGTCTGTACACCTGCTGTGCCCATTATGAGGGGTTCCCACCATCCTTGTGCTGAGTTCCTGGGTCTGTACACCCGCTGTGCCCATTATGAGGGGTTCCCACCATCCATGTGCTGAATTCCTGGGTATGTACACCCGCTGTGCCCATTATGAGGGGTTCCCACCATCCCTGTGCTGAATTCCTGGGTATGTACACCCGCTGAGCCCATTATGAGGGTTTCCCACCATCCCTGTGCTGAGTTCCTGGGTATTTACAACTGCTGTGCCCATTATGAGGGGTTCACACCAACCCTGTGCTTAGTTCCTGGTCTATACACCCGCTGTGCCCATTATGAGGGGTTCCTACCATCCCTGTGCTTAGTTCCTGGTCTATACATCTATTGTGCCCATTATGAGGGGTTCCTACCATCCCTGTGCTGAGTTCCTGGGTCTGTATACCTGCTGTGCCCATTATGAGGGGTTCCTACCATCCCTGTGCTGAATTCCTGGGTTTGTACACCCGCTGTGCCCATTATGGGGGGTTCCTACCATCCCTGTGCTGAATTCCTGGGTTTGTACACCCGCTGTGCCCATTAGGAGGGGTTCCCACCATTCCTGCTGGATCCTTTATCTTTTTTTATATTATGGAGAATGTAACAAGAGGAGCTGGAACAACAAAGGTGGGTGTGAAGATCCAAAGCTCCCAGGTAGACAGGAACAGTCAGGAAATACACCGTGGAGATCACCATGGACTTCACAAGAGTTACAATTACCCTGAAGGTGACTCAACTTGTTTACGAAGAAAAAAAAAAAGACAAAAATTCATATTGTGAGTTTTCACTGGGAATTACAGCTAATTGGCTCTGATTTGGCTTTGTGACTCATGGTTCCCTTCTTAATTAAAATAATGACTTCCTGACAACTGAATCAGTTGGGTTGCTCATATGTAACGAAAGTTCAAAAAGAAAAAAAGGACCTTACTGCTCTGGCTCAGGAATGGGGTGCAGACATGACCATTGGGGGGGGGGGGGGGGGGAATAAATGGAAGGCAAACACTTGACTGGGGGGACAGGAGCAGGGGCGGACTGACCATTGGGGAACTCTGTCACTGCCTGAGGGCCCGGGGTCAGTAGAGGGCCCCATGAGATGTCCCTGGTACCTCTATTAGGCTTTTTTGGGTGTGGTTTGAGTGTGGGCAAGGACACAGGGGCCCCATGAGTTCCTATTGACGAGTTGTCAGTCCGCCCCTGGACAGGAGTGACACAAATCTTGTCTTTTCCAGTTTTTGGACATCTTTCCTACAAAGAGATGAACTATTGCCTTTAAAGCAAGTGGACATCCACGTGAACCCCCCCCCCCCAATCAACTGCCAGTGGCAAATGGAGGATAGCTAGAAACAGAGGGTGGAATCGGAGTAGTCCTACGGCTCATAGAAAGTTTTCTTACAGCCTCATACAGACCGTATGCTGCAAAATGGTTGCTATGGGGGCACCCGACAGAAGCGAGGGGCCAGGAATGCCAGCGGGGGACTTGAGAAGAGGAGGATTGGGGCTGCTCTGTGCAAAGCCATTACACAGAGCAAGTATGACATGTTTGTTATTTTAACAAAATAAGGTAAAAAAAAAAACTAAAAACCTTGAGCTTTTACAACCACTTTAATTACAATTACTTTAAGTCACATCACCTATTTGTAATGAAGTTTGTCCCATGTTGCGCAGAAAAATGGATACTGGGGAAACCTTCAGTGCAGGGATGCCCCGTCCTCTTCCTGCTACTGAACATCTGCTACAGCTGGGGTTATAGCTTTGGGTCTTCTGTGAAGCTGCTTGTAGCATGAGCTGTGAATGGGGGGGGGGGGGCAGTCTGATGAGTCACAGGATTCTCTCCTCTGTTCTCCCCATAGACATGCAGTGCACACCATGGGACAACTTCTCTCAATGGAAGAAGAGGAAGGACAGGGCAGACCATCATTAGGAACATTTTTCACAGCAGCTTCATAAAAGATTTGAAGCTATTAAAGTGGGACTTCACTAAAAAGGGGAACTTCCACGTGTTTGATTTCCTCTTGCCTCCACTGCCGAATTTGTCACTTTTTGGGGGTACATGGTTTTTACAGGTACCCCCTCCCACTTCCGGTCAGATGTGCCGTGGTGATCTGAGCTGGAAGTCTGCCCCCCCTTTCCCCCGAAACCTTCTGGGACACTTCCCTGTTCCCAGAAGACTGCGGGACCATTCACAAAGCGCAGTAGGAGACCGGCTATGAAGCCACAAGGTTTTCCTTACTGAAGATACTGGCACCCGCACCCAAAGCTGATTGAAGAATCGCTTAGGTAAGGACACCGCTGGATCCCTGTACAGGTACTGCAAGTATCCTTATAATAAAATTCAGCAGCTGCAGGATTTGTAGATGCTGACTTTTATTTTTTGTCGGGAAAACCTGCAGCTCCGCGTTAACCTTCATAGCACCAAAAGCTCAGACACAGGAAGAGGACAGGGTATCCTCGCAGTGAAGATTTCTCCAGGATCCAGCTGCCTGAACAACATGGGACATACTTCAGTACAGGTATGTTGGCTCACTAATGCTACAGACAATATTTTTTAGGATTAGCTTCACTTTTAATGTTTATGTAAAGCAAAAACCTCTTTTGTTAGCTTTGGAAAGAGTAAGGAAGAGTAAAACCCTTTTCAGTTTGCTACCTGTGTCCCAATAGGGAGATTTCCCTTTACCAAGAAGATATGATAGGAATCTTCCCAAAGTGAAGGGAAATTCCCATCTTAGAGAGTAATCATACGGTATCACTACTGGGCGGTTTTCCCTTATCTTTTGCTCTGGTGACAAAATAATATGTTTGCTCCTTCCTTCACTTTTTTTGCCAGAACAAATAAATGGGTGAACCTGCCAAACAGAGACAACAATAAAAACTGGTTCATAGCTTCCCTAATCTATTCCAAATTAACAAAAATTGTTCCAAACTGCAGCCCGCAGGCAGCATGTGGCCCTTTGCTTTTCTTTAAGAACAAAACGAAACCAGCGCTCAAGTCTTCATGCAGACTAAAGAAAATTCTGAATGCCAAAACGTTGAGGTGCAGCCCTTCAGAGATCGGGAAATCTAGGTAATGGTGAACAAAAACAAACAAGGGTGCACTCCCATCGTGCATTACCGTGGTACACCACGTATTTATTGAAAAATAGTAGAAATATACTCACAAACCAAAAAGGTTAAAAACAGAACATGTAACCCGTAAGGGCAGTCCAATGGATTCAAACACTTATATGGGATAGTCTAACGCGTTTCGGGAGATGAACCCCCATCCTCAGAGATAAAGAGGTCTACATTTTAGCTCTGAGGAAGGGAGTTCCCACTGATACGAGGCGCTATTTCTCCCAAGGACACCACTGTTTCTATCCATTCACACCAATGATGGGGCACTATTCCTCCCACTGACACCAATGATGGGGCACTATTCCTCCCACTGATACCGATGATGGGGCACTATTCCTCCCACTGACACCGATGACGGGACACTATTCCTCCCACTGATACCAATGATGGGGTACTATTCCTCCCACTGACACCAATGATGGGGCACTATTCCTCCCACTGATACCAATGATGGGGCACTATTCCTCCCACTGATACCAATGATGGGACACTATTCCTCCCACTGACACCGATGACGGGACACTATTCCTCCCACTGACACCGATGATGGGGCACTATTCCTCCCACTGACACCGATGACGGGACACTATTCCTCCCACTGACACCGATGACGGGACACTATTCCTCCCACTGACACCGATGATGGGGCACTATTCCTCCCACTGATACCAATGATAGGGCACTATTCCTCCCACTGATACCAATGATGGGGCACTATTCCTCCCACTGATACTAATGATAGGGCACTATTCCTCCCACTGATACCAATGATGGGGCACTATTCCTCCCACTGATACTAATGATAGGGCACTATTCCTCCCAATGATACCAATGATGGGGCACTATTCCTCCCACTGATACCAATGATGGGGCACTATTCCTCCCACTGATACTAATGATAGGGCACTGTTCCTTCCACTGATCGCAATCATTTCTCCATCTCTTTTTGAACAATTAGGACTTGAGCATTAGCTATAAAGTTCTTTTTAGATCACAAGACTGGCTGAACAGAATTCAAATATTTGATCAGGTAAGACAATTAACATACATAGATGTCAAGTGCCTGTTTTGTTTTTAGCCTAGAGTTCAGAATTCAGTAATGATTGAGGTGTGATGCAAAGTGACATTCATGTCAGAACTACAGGGTAATATCTTATCCAAGATCAAAGCAGACGGCGGGCGGAGGCTCAACAATGTCTTACCTGACATTCTTTCTGTGATTGTGTCACACCCATCAGAAACATTTGTGTATATGTATAAACAGATAGATAGATAAATATATATGGGAGGAAAGGAAGACAGAGAAAGGAAAGGAAGAGAGAGAGGAAAGAAAGAAAGAGAGGAAAGGGAAAGAAAGGAAATAAAAGAAAGAAAGTTGTGCAAAATCGGAGGTAGGGTAAGGGAGAGAAAGAAAGTGAGTGAGACAGAAAGAGAGGAAGAGAAAGAGAAAGAGAAAAAGGAAATAAGGGAGAGAAAAAAAGGGAAAAAGAGAGAGAAAGAAAGAAAAAAAGAAGAAAAAGACAGGGAAGGAGGGAGAGAGAGAAAGGAGAGAGGGGGGGAGAGAGAGGGCGGAGGGGGGAGAGGAGAGAGGGGGGAGGGAGAGGGGGAGGGGGGAGAGAGAGGGGGAGGGGGGAGAGAGAGGGGAGGGGGAGAGAGAGGGGGAGGGGAGAGAGAGAGTTAAGGAGAGAGAGAGTTAAGGAGAGAGAGAGAGATGAACGAGAGAAAGAAAGAAAGAGAAAGAGAGAGAGAGAGAGAGAGAGAGAGAAAGAGAGAAAGAAAGAGAAAAAGAAAAAAAAAGAGAAAAGAAAAGAAAGTTGTGCAAAGTAAGAGATACAATAAAGTCCAGTGAATATAGAAAATACATACACTGCTAAAAAGAAAAAAAAAAATGAAAGGAACACGTTGAAAACACTTCAGTTCACAATGGGGAAGAATCTCCTGCTGGATCTCTATACTGACATGGACGGGGTAATGTGTTAGGAACGTAAGGATGTCTAATCGTTTGATGGGAATGGAAATGATCGACCTACAGAGGACTGAATTCAAAGACCCCCCTGAAAATCAAAGTGAAAAAATGATGCAGCAGGCTAGTCCATATTGCTGAAATTTCATTGCAGCAACTCAGAATGGTCCTCAGTAGTTTGTATGACCGCCACTTGCTTGTAAGCATGCCTGACAACGTCGGGGGGGTTGGGGGGCTCCTAATGAGACAATGCATGGTGTCCTGGGGGATTTCCTCCCAGTTCTGGACCAGGGCATCACTGAGCTCCTGGACAGTCTGAAGGTCAACCTGGCAGCTGCGGATGGCATGAAACATGACATCCCAGAGGTGTTCTATTGGATTTAGGTCAGGCGAGTGTGGGGGCCATTCAATGATATTATTATTATTATTATACAGTATTTATAAAGTGCCAATAGTTTGCTCAGCGCTGTACATTACAAAGGGGGACAGAACATGTGACAGAACAATACCAATACAATGCAAAACATGAGGGGATCGAGAGCCCTGCTCTTTCGAGCTTACAATCTAGGAGGGAGGGGATGGTGGCACAGGAGGAGATAGCTGTGGGGGATGGAGTGGTAGGAAGAGTGGAGGAGGTCGGCAAGTTAGCAGGGGGTGGAGTAGGCTTCCCTGAAGAGATGGGTTTTCAGGGTGCGCCTAAAGGAGAGGAGAGTAGGTGATAATCTGATGGGTTGGGGCAGGGAGTTCCAGAGGATGGGTGACACCCTGGAGAAGTCCTGGAGGCGGGCATGGGAGGAGGAGACCAGGGAACTAGAGAGAAGGAGGTCTTGTGAGGAGCGGAGTGTGCGTGCTGGGTGGTACTTGGATATTAGGTCGGTGATGTAGTTCGGGGCAGTATGGTGGATGGCTTTGTATGTCAGCCTTAGGATTTTGAATTTGATCCGTTGCGCAATCGGAAGCCAGTGGAGGGATTGGCAGAGGGGGGTGGCGGAGACAGAGCGGTTAGAAAGGTGAATGAGTCTGGCAGCCGTATTCAGGATCGACTGAAGCGGGGATTGCCAGCGGCGAGGCAGGCCAGTGAGGAGGGAGTTGCAGTAGTCGAGTCGTGATATGATGAGGGAGTGGATGAGCTGTTTAGTGGTTTCTGGGGTTAGGAACGTGCGGATTTTGGCGATGTTGCGGAGGTGGAGTCTGCACGAGTTTGTTAAAGATTGGACTTGGGGCTGGAAGGATAGGTTGGAGTCCAGAATGACACCCAGTACTCTGGCCTGCAGGGCGGGTTTGATGGTGGAGTTGTTGGATGTGACGGAGAAATCAATGGGGGGTGGTGTCCGGGCTGGGGGGAAGACAAGAAACTCGGTTTTGGAGAGGTTCAATTTAAGGAAGTGGAGCGACATCCAGTCTGATATGTCGCTCAGTAGGTGTGTGATTCGGGCTGAGACCAAGGGGGTGAGGTGGGGGGTTGAGAGATAGATTTGTGTGTCGTCGGCATAGAGGTGGTAGTTGAAGCCGTGAGAGTGTATGAGTTGGCCAAGGGAGGAGGTATAGATGGAGAAGAGAAGGGGCCCGAGGACAGAGCCTTGAGGGACCCCAACAGAGAGGGGGAGTGAGGGGGAGGTGGTAGCATTATAGGTAATGCTGAAGGAGCGTTGTGACAGGTAGGATGAGAGCCAGGAGAGAGCAGAATCTCTGAGGCCCAGGGAGTGTAGTTTTTTGAGGAGGAGGGGGTGGTCGACTGTGTCGAAGGCCGCAGAGAGGTCAAGGAGTAGGAGCACTGAATAGTGGCCATTAGCTTTGGCGGTTAGCAGGTCGTTGGAGAGTTTGAGTAAGGCAGTTTCGGTGGAGTGTAGGGGACTTCAAGAACTGCCTGCATACTCTCGCCACATGAGGTGGGCATTGTCGTGCACCAAGAGGAACCCAGGACTCACTGCACCAGCGTAGGGTCTGACAATGGGTTCAAGGATTTCATCCCGATACCTAATTGCAGTCAGGGTGCCATTGTCTAGCCTGTAGAGGTTTGTGCGTCCCTCCATGGATATGCCTCCCCAGACCATCACTGATCCACCAACAAAACGGTCATGCTGAACGATGTTACAGGCAGCAGAACGTTCTCCACAGCTTCTCCAGAACCTTCTCTCATTTGTGAAAAGCACAGGGTACCAGTGGTGGACCTGCCAATTCTGGTGTTCAATGGCAAATGACAATCGAGCTCCATGGTGCCGGCCCACTAGAGGATGTTGGGCCCTCAGGCCACCCTCAAGAAATCTGTTTCTGATTGTTTGGTCAGAGACATTCACACCAGTGGCCTGCTGGAGGTCATTTTGTAGGGCTCTGGCAGTGCTCATCCTGTTCCTCCTTGCACAAAGGAGCAGATTCCGGTCCTGCTGATGGGTTAAGAACCTTCTACGGCCCTGTCCAGCCCTCCTAGAGTAACTGCCTGTCTCCTGGAACCTCCTCCATTCTCTTGAGACTGTGCTGGGAGACACAGCAAACCTTCTGGCAATGGCACGTATTGATGTGCCATCCTGGAGGAGTTGGACTGCCTGTGTAACCTCTGTAGGGTCCAGGTATTGCCTCATGCTACCAGTAGTGGCACTGACCATAGCCAAAACAGTAGTGAAAAACAGTCAGAAAAGATGAGTAGGGAAACAAAATGTCAGTGTCCTCCACCTGTAGAACCATTCCGGTTTTGGGGGGTCGTCTCATTGTTGCCCATCTAGTGTACCTGTTAACACCAAAGCAGCTGAAACTGATTAACAGCCCCCTCTGCTACTTACCTGACCAGATCCATATCCCAGGAGTTTTATTGACTTGATACTATACTGTGATTATAAAGTGTTCCTTTAATTTTTTGGAGCAGTGTATGTACACTCACCGGCCACTTTATTAGGTACACCTGTTCAATTGCTGGGAAGCACAAATTACTAATCAGCCAATCACATGGCAGCAACTCAATACATTTAGGCATCTAGATGTGGTGAAGATGACTTGCTGAAGTTCAAACCGAGCATCAGAATGGGGAAGAAAGAGGATTTAAGTGAATATGAACATGGCATGGTTGTTGGTGCCAAGCGAGCTGGTCTGAGTATTTAAAAAACTGCTGATCTACTGGGATTGTCACGCACAACCATCTCTCAAGGAAGAAAGATCTGATAAATATATTCTTACTTTTTTATCTCAGATGCGGTGGGGTGGTCAGGTCCAACACTGCAGACCAGAGGATGAAATTACTGGAGGAGACCTCCAATATCACAAGATATAGGTACACATCTTGGTGGGGGATGGGTGTTCCATTCAAGGTGATTAAAAAGGTAGTAACACAAAACTTTTTATAAACTTTATATGAAAGACGTGATGAATCTTATAACCTTTGCAGACCATCACCCCAATGTGGAGGGATGACTGAGGTGTAGAAGTTCTCATCGGTGATTTGGTGGGATGTTATAAAACATGGCGCCATGGTTTGTTAATCTCTGCATCTCTGATTGTTTTCCTTCATCCCGCCTGACAGCTTAATCTGCACTCTTCAGGACAAAATGAAGAGGCGTGCTTAACGAGAGCACGAATGTTTAATGGGGTGAGATTAAATCATAAAAGAAAGATTTGCAATATTCTGCCGAAAGCAGATTTTCTATTCATGGCCATGTGACAGATGTATAAAGGAAGATGGATTTGTATTGAAGAGTACATGACTGGGGTGATGGCTGACATGCTGGGACAGCGAAGGAGAGAGATCACATAGACCAATGGAACCACTTCTTCACTGACTAATCATTCATAATAGGAAGGTGTGTGATAGATAGATAGATAGATGGATAGATAGATAGATAGATAGATAGATAGATAGATAGATAGATAGATAGATAGATAGATAGAGGATATATAGATGATATATAGATAGATAGATAGATAGATAGATAGATAGATAGATGGATAGATGGATAGATGGATAGAGGGATGGATAGAGGGATGGATGGGATGGATAGATAGACAGACAGACAGACAGACAGATAGATAAGATAGACAAGACAGACAGATAAGACAGACAGACAGACAGACAGATAGAGTGCCTTGAAAAAAAATGTTGAAAACCATTTATCATTTTCCTTCCACTTCACAATTATGTGCCACTTTGTGTTGGTCTATCACATAAAATCTCAATACAATACATTGACGTTTTTGGTTGTAACAAAATGTGGAACATTTCAAGGGGTATGAATACTTTTTCAAGGCACTGTAGATAGATATATAGGGATGATTGGATAGTTCAGTCTGAACCTAGGTCCAGGCTGAACTTTGGTTGTCCGAACGCCCAATTGTTTGCCTGTTCATTCCCAAGCCCCATGTTATGTAGGAGCCACGCATCATATATAGAAGTTGTAGTTCCCCTTTGGTGGGGGGCAGACTGTGTGCCTTTTTTTTTCCAATACAAGCCAGATGGGAAATGTAATTTGCTGCAGTTTAAAACCACTTTTTATTTTTTTCCAATTTGTTTGCACGTTCCCCAGGGAAGTGCCCATCCCCCCCAATGCTATTATTTTGGTAACGCCTTGCCTTATACCCCACAAAATGGGAATTTGTGATTTGAAAGCTTCAGCTCCTGTTGATTTCAATGGGGTTGAAAATCCTTGAAATTTGTCGAACCTCTCTTTTCCTTCCTTTTCCTCTATCTCTCCCTCTTTTTCTCCCTCTGTTCCTTTCTCACTTCACCACCCTCTCTCTCTACCCCCCATCTACCCCCCCCTCTATTCCCCCACTGTCTCTCTCTTCCTGTCAATCCCCTCCCCCCCTCTTCCTTTCCCCCCTTCTTTCCCCCTCTCTCCCCCCTCCCTCTCTCTCCCCAATCCCCCCTCTCTGTTTTCCTTTCAACCCCCCCTCTCTTCCACCCAATTATTATATTCTCCCCTTTCTCTTTCTCCCCAATCTCCCTCTTTCTCCCCACTCTTTTCCTTTCAATCCCCCCTCCCCTCTCTCTCCCCCATCTCCCCCCCCTCTCTATTCCTTTCAATATCCCCTTCCCCTTCTCTCTCTCCCCCCTCCCTCTCCCCCCCTCTCTGTTCCTTTCAATACCTCCTCCCCCTCTTCCTTTCTCCTTCTCTCTCTCCCCCCCATCTCCCCCCTCCCCCCCAGTTCCTTTCAATCCCCCCTCCCCCTCTTCCTTTCTCCTCCTTCTCTCTCCCCCCACCTTTCTCTCTATCTCTCCCTCCCTCTTCCTCCAGTTCTCTCTTGATTTGCATCTACTGTATGTCAGTAACTTGGTTGATAAATGTGTATCTGATGCGTGTCCCCAAAATGCAACAAAAGGGCCCTGTTTAAAGTGTAATGTTAAATGTGTTGCCACCTTGCAGTTCCATCAGTGTTGCACCACAACGCACTATGCGTTGCATCTCTGGGTTTTGTGACGTGTGATTTTTGAGATGTTTTGGTCTGTTGGCAGCAGGGGCGGACTGACCATTTGGAAAGTAGGGCACTGCCCGAGGGCCCGTGGTCAGTACGGGGCCCCATGAGATGCCCCTGGTGCCTTTTTCATAGGCTTTTTTGAGTTTGGGCAAGGACACAGGGGCCCCATGATCCCCTATTGCCCGGGGGCCCCCGAGTTGTCAGTCCGCCCCTGGTTGGCAGTCTACTATTTTCAATGCGTTGCCTTAACGCAGAGCCTGTTAACACGAGTGACATTAACACACTGCAAAAGCATAAATGGGTCCTCCAGGGTCCTTTTCCTACACCTCTCCTGGATGTGAACAAACCGCAATGGAAACAATGACTCCTCTCTGGTCCATGTCTCTGGTCTATTGTGGAAAAAGCAGCACGTTGAGGGGATCCCCTCTGGTGGGAAGAAGTCCTGAGAGGTGTTGGTGCCTGCACTGCAGCCATGTGATGGAAATATGACCGCCATGCTTCCAGAATGAGAACCCTTGGATATAATGAACACAGGATATTATGGACACATTGTATAGGTGGAGCAGTTGACAGATTGGTCACAGGCATTGCACGGGAGGACACTAGTGCGGTCACCTGTGACAGTGCACTATGCGGACAGGATACAGACCTTGGATAAGAATCTGTAAGAAAGACTTGAGAGATCCTCATACAAATGGGTATCAGGATACAATTAAAGAGCCCCCCCATCCCCCAGGTTATATGACATGCAGAGATGGGGACATGCTGTGACATGGACAGGTGACCCATGACCACTCTGGCCTCACACATTGAACGCAATGAGAGATCTCTGTGTTTGGCCTCAAACAAAACCTCCATCCAGTGCTATTTGTATCTAAACTGACCACATGGCATGACTGCTCATCCTTAGAGGACATCATGGTGATTGGTCAAGGTCCATTTAGACCTCTGGGTATAGAGGGGGGTGTTCTGTAGTATTAGGCAGGTGCATTGGCATGCTCAATGTGTGTCTTCCTTGTGCATTGAGACTTATGAATAACAGTTGACTGTTGTAAGGCAGAGCTATACGGTTTGTCCCAATCCTTGCGACCGTATGCAAATGTGGACAAAAATATAAATCAAGGCACGTAAATAAAAGGGATCATTCCCCCCATACAACAATCAGAATATAATACCTCTCTGTATAGTGGGCCTTTAGAATAGAAACAAGAGCGGGGGAAAAAAAAGGCAATTGCTGGGGAGGATCACATCAACGATTGGAGGGCAAAGTGAAGAGAGGTGCAGGGGAGATCAGTGTGCATGACGTCCCACCACTGATCTTCTGGTAAGGCGGAAAAACCAGATATGTGTTCAGCCGAGAAATGACAAATCTGTGATACATTCCCTTCTCCTTACTGAATGACTATCTCTGCAATCTAGACAGGGAGATCGTATCTGGACTTGTAACACCGCTCAGATACTAGGAAGGGAACACTGCGATTTCCTGTCTGAGTGATAATGGTTGTAAGTGGAGATTACGAAATCTTATCTGAAAATGCAGCCTAGCCATTCACTAGAGACCGGTGACATCACAGAGAATGCAGCCTATCCATTCACTAGAGACTGGTGACATCACCGAGAATGCAGCCTATGCATTCACTAGAGACCGGTGACAACACAGAGAATGCAGCCTATCCATTCACTAGAGACTGGTGACATCACTGAGAATGCAGCCTAACCAATCACTAGAGACCGGTGACATCACTGAGAATGCAGCCTATCCAATCACTAGAGACTGGTGACATCACTGAGAATGCAGCCTATCCATTCACTGGAGACTGGTGACAACACTGAGAATGCAGCCTATCCATTCACTGGAGATCGGTGACATCACTGAGAATGCAGCCTATCAATTCACTGGAGACCGGTGACATCACCGAGAATGCAGCCTATCAATTCACTAGACAGCGGTGACATCGCTGAGAATGCAGCCTATCCAATCACTAGAGACCAGTGACATCACTGAGAATGCAGCCTATCCATTCACTAGAGACCAGTGACAACACTGAGAATGCAGCCTATCCATTCACTAGAGTCCAGTGACATCACTGAGAATGCAGCCTATCCATTCACTAGAGACCGGTGACATCACTGAGAATGCAGCCTATCCAATCACTAGAGACTGGTATCATCACTGAGAATGCAGCCTATCCATTTGCTCAAAACTAGCAACCTTGCTGAGAATGCTGCCTAACCAACCTCTATAGACCAGTGACGTCCCAGAGAATGCAGCCTATCCATTCAGCGGAGACCAATTACCGCAGCCTATTAATTCACAGAGATCTTTGAAAATACACTCTATCCATTCACTAGAAACCAGTGACATCACTGACAATGCAGCCTATCCATTCACCAGAGATCGTTGCAGCCTATCGGTTCATTAAAGACCAGTGATATCACCAAGAATGCTGCCTATCCATTTACCAGAGATCAGTATCATCACAGAGAAATCAGCCCATCCATTCACTAAAGACCAGTTGCTTCACTGAGAATGCGGCCTTATCCATTCATTAAATGAACGTGTGATTACATTTTTTGGTCATTACTATTATTATACAGTATTTATAAAGCGCCAATAGTTCACTCAGTGCTGTACATTACAAAGGGGGACAGAACATGTGACAGAACAATAACAATACAATGCAAAACATGAGGGGATCGAGGGCCCTGCTCTTTGGAGTTTACAATCTAGGAGGGAGGGGATGGTGGCACAGGAGGAGATAGCTGTGGGGGATGGAGTGGTAGGAAGAGTGGAGGAGGTCGGCAAGTTAGCAGGGGGTGGGGTAGGCTTCCCTGAAGAGATGGGTTTTCAGGGTGTGCCTAAAGAAGAGGAGAGTGGGTGATAATCTGATGGGTTGGGGCAGGGAGTTCCAGACGATGGGTGACACCCTGGAGAAGTCCTGGAGGCGGGCATGGGAGGAGGAGACCAGGGAACTAGAAAGAAGGAGGTCTTGTGAGGAGCGGAGTGTGCGTGTTGGGCGGTACTTGGATATCAGGTCGGTGATGTAGTTCGGGGCAGTCTGGTGGACAGCTTTGTACGTCAGTGTTAGGATTTTGAATTTGATCCGTTGCGCAATCAGAAGCCAGTGGAGGGATTGGGGGGGAGAGGGGGGTGGCGGAAATGGAGCGGTTGGAAAGGTGAATGAGTCTGGCAGCCGTATTCAGGATAGACTGAAGCGGGGATAGCCAGCGGCGAGGCAGGCCAGTGAGGAGGGAGTTGCAGTAGTCGAGTCGTGATATGATGAGGGAGTGGATGAGCTGTTTAGTGGTTTCTGGGGTTAGGAACGTGCGGATTTTGGCGATGTTGCGGAGGTGGAGTCTGCACAAGTTTGTTAAAGATTGGACTTGGGGCTGGAAGGATAGATTGGAGTCCAGAATGACACCGAGTACTCAGGCCTGCGGGGCGGGTTTGATAGTGGCGTTGTTGGATGTGATGGAGAAGTCAATGGGGGGTGGTGTCCGGGCTGGGGGGAAGACAAGAAACTCGGTTTTGGAGAGGTTCAGTTTAAGGAAGTGGAGCGACATCCAGTCTGATATGTCGCTCAGTAGGTGTGTGGTCATATTACAAATTCACTCTTTCAACGATATAAATATTATTACTGTATTCGAATAAAGACAAAAACAAAAATAAAGTAACTAAAAAGCAAACACCTTTATCATGCGAACTTCTCCTGATAGCCCTTCTCGGACGCATGGTAACCTAGACTTACCTCTATAATATTCCAGACACAAAATCTAGCTCTGCCTAGTTTGGCATTGCCCCAGATTTCTTGATGGATGCCAGGAGTTAATCAAACCTTAATGATGTTAACTTAAAGTAGAGTTAGTGGCAGTAGTTATGAGAAGGTCAAAACAACATGATATTTGTATAACATACACTTGAAATTCTCATTAGCCAGAGTAAGTCCTAGATAGCCACTATAGGGGTGTTACCTGGATGGACAGGAAAATTATATGGAGGAGGTGGACAGTGGATGTAGAACAGGAAAATTAGAGAAAACGGATGATTAGGGAAAAAAACTAATTCTGGGGGATAATTGGGAACACTTGCGGAAGAGTCTTGAATGCACTTCACTTCAACCGCAGGTTAGCTGTGGGCAAATTGGTGGTGACTCACCAAGGATGCAGAGAAAACATTGGCTGGGCATCACGACACTAATCAACCGTTGCCAAACAAGATTATTAGCCTTCAACATCAAATTACTTTTATTTTCTTTAAAATTACTGGACCCATTGTTATTGCGCTTACAATTATATCATTATTTCTATAAATACAGATCTGGCAAAAAGTTTCCACCAGCCACACACAAAGAAGAATCAAAGTTTTCAAACTTATTCCAAACTAAAGCTTCATCTATTCACCATGACACCAAAGGAAGACTCTTCTTGGAGTGTCCCTTTACTTGGTGCCATGCTGAAGAACAGAAGAGTTAGGGCTCCTTTAACTCTACCTAATTCTGACCAATTGGACCCAATTGCCCTGCAGAAATGGCTGGAGGGGCCCAAAGCACAGTTTGTAGTGCAGTCCAGCCAATTGAAGGGGTTCAATGCTCAGCAGATCAGGCAGCAATATTGAATAGAAGGTTCCTGGGAGTGACCATCTATAGTCCATGGAGTATACTGTTCTTCAGTGAGTGTTGCAATGATGGATGGGTTAGGACAAAAGAACTGTATTGCCAGATGTGCATATCTTATCCACCCTCTTCTCTTGTCTAATTATAAATTATTGGTGAATGTACATCGCCATGTTTGGTGACCTAAATATAGATAGTGTTGAGTATACACATCTACACTATATTGCCAAAAGTAATGGGGCACCTACCTTTACTCATACAGTTGTGTTCAAAATAATAGAAGGTGTAAAGTTCCCTGTGAGTACTGTTACAATTAGAAGATGCCTATGTGAAGCCAAGCTATCTGCAAGAAGCCCCCGCAAAGTCCCACTGTTGGAAAAAAGACATGTGCTGAAGAGGTTACAATTTGCCAAAGAGCACATTGACTGGCCTAAAGAGAAATGGCGCAACATTTTGTGGACTGATGAAAGTAAGATTGTTCTTTTTGGGTCTAGTGGCCGGAGACAGTTTGTCAGACGACCCCCAAACACTGAATTCAAGCCACAGTACACTGTGAAGACAGTGAAGCATGGTGGTGCAAGCAACATGATATGGGGATGGTTCTCATACTACGGTGTTGGGCCTATTTATCGCATACCAGGGATCATGGATCAGTTTGAATACATCAGAATACTTGAAGAGGTCATGCTGCCTTATGCTGAAGAGGAAATGCCCTTGAAATGGGTGTTCCAACAAGACAACGACCCCAAACACACCAGTAAACGTGCAACATCTTGGTTCCAGACCAACAAGATTGACGTTATGGAGTGGCCAGCCCAATCCCCGGATCTTAATCCGATAGAAAACTTGTGGGGTGACATAAAAAATGCTGTTTCTGAGGCAAAACCAAGAAATAGAGAAGAACTGTGGAATGTCGTCCAATCATCCTGGGCTGGAATACCTGATCACAGGGGCCAGAAGTTGGGTGACTCCATGCAACACAGATGTACAGCAGTTCTCAGAAACAGTGCAACTACAACCAAATATTCATGAAGTCATTCAAAGGAAAGCAAAATCTTCAAACATTTTTCAGTTTATATAGTGAATGTTTGAGTTTGTAAAGAAGAATACAAACACTGCTATTTTTTTGAACCGTCTAATATTCACTTTTCTTCATTTTTTTAGAGGAACAAAACAAATTTGATCTATTTTTCTTCATGTTTTGATTTGGAATAGAATGTGTCGTGTTCCCAATGCATTTGTGTGGATGGAAATAAAAGCTATTAGAAGGATTTTGAGCTTTATTCACTTTTTTCAAAACACTGCTATTATTTTGAACACAACTGTACATGAACTTTAATGGAATTCCAGTCTTAGTCCGTAGGGTTTAATATTTAGTTGGCCCACGAAAACAGCTTCAACTCTTCTGGGTAGGCTGTCCACAAGGTTTAGGAGGGTGTCTATGGGAATGTTTGACAATTCTACCAGAAGCGCACTTGCGAGGTCAGGCACTGATGTCGGACGAGAAGACCTGGTTCGCAGTCTCCACTCTAATTCATCCCAAAGGTATTCTATCAGGTTGAGGTCAGGACTCGCTCATCCATGTCTTTATGGACCTTGCTTTGTGCACTGGTGAGCAGTCATGTTGGAACAGGAAGGGGCCATCCCCAAACTATTCCCACAAAGTTGGGAGCATGAAATTGTCTAAAATGTCTTGGTATGCCAACACCTTAAGAGTTCCCTTCACTGAAACTAATGGGCCAATCCCATCCCTTGAAAAACAACCCCACACCATAATCCCCCCTCCACCAAACTTTACACTTGGCACAAGTACTGTTTTCCTGGCAACCGATAGATCACTCCAGAGAACACGTCTCCACTGCACTAGAGTCCAGTGGCGGCATTCTTTACACCACTGCATCTAACACTTTGCATTGGTGATGCAAGGCTTGGCTGCAGCTGCTCGGCCATGGAAACCCATTCCATGAAGCTCTCTACGCACTGTTGTGTTGATCTGAAGGCCACATGAAGTTTGGAGGTCTTTAGCTACTGACTCTGCAGACAGAAGGCGACTTCTGCGCACTGTGCACTTCAGCATGTGCTGGCGCCACTCTGTAATGTGACGTGGCCTACCACTTGGTGGCTGTTGTTCCCAGTTGCTTCCACTTTGTTATAATCCCATTGACAGTTGAGCGTGGAATATTTAGTAGCCAGGAAATGTCACGGATGGACTTATTGCACAGGTGACAACCTATCACGGGACCACGCTTGAATTCACTGAGCTCCTGAGAGCGACCCATTCTTTCACAAATGTTTGTAGAAGCAGTATGCATGCCTAGGTGCATGATTTTATATCCCTGTGGCCATGGAGGTGTTTGGAACAGCTGAACCCAAGGATTTAGAGGGCGGGCCCAATACTTTTGGCAATATAGTGAATATTTTGACATGATCATGCAACATTTAGCATTTTGTAAATCATCAAACTTTGCCTTAAATGTTTATTAGTCTACTCATGGTCAGTCGATGGGTTCCACTGTTATACAGTGAAGTCAGGTGCCAATGATGGAACAGGTGGGTAGTTTGGGAGTCACAGCCACATTGAGTTAGATTTCTGAAGTTGCTAAGGTTTGCCAAAGCACGTAGGCCTGAAACCTGGATGATAATAAGGGCTTGCAAGCTCTGCTGCCAAGTGGAAGAAGTACTTTGGCCATGTGAGTGTTAGCTGTGTTGCCAATGACATTTGGTGCTCATTTAATCTATGCTCTGCCAATTTGTCGCATTACCATCCTCTGGTATCAGGATAAAAACTATGCTGCAAGGAAACCGTACCTACATTATTTGTGGAAGGACCACATCCTTAACCTCATCTTCTACCTGGACAGTTCTCCCGACTGTACCTTTCACTGACATGCAACATATTGTTCTTTCATTATCCCTACCTCCGTTCCTGCTCTCTTTAATAGTTTCCGGTGCTCCTGCTCACTATCGTCTTATGATTTATCTTTTATTGAGAGTCCAGTTACTGAAAAATAAACGTTTGTCAAACTCCTGTAATTAAATCATCATCTATTATTATTATTACTATTATTACAGGTACTTATATAGCACCATTGGCTATAAAATAATGTAGTTATTTTGTGTCACAGCATTCCACCAACTTTGTATCACAGTTTGCACCAAGGAGCTTACACTTCAATATATGCCTCCAAATATCATTCTTATGCACTCTAGAGTCCAGATTGGTCAGGAGCCAATTATCCTATAGACATGAGAGGATCACAGTGCTAAGGACTATGACACAGATATGAACGGTCCTAATTCTTGCCTCCATTCTTTGCCATTGCTGGTGTGGCTGATGTGTTTAATGAAATCTCTAAGTGATGAAGTTAACACACACAGACATCTCACTTTCTCCCCCGTGCTGCAGGTCTAACGTATAACATCTCCTCCTGGACTCACATCAAAGCTTTTTTATATATATATATATCTCAAAAGCACAGCACATGGGGAGGACCTGCAGTGAATTATGAGAGGTTATCAGAATACAGTCATTACCACAAGATATAACAGTCACCATATAGCACAGTCTATATATTTAAAGCAATATTTTGAGGTCCGCTCACAGCTGCAATTTTCCAAAACTGATCTTCCCACTTGGTTGCTAGTTTGAAGGAGTTATTGGAATGGACTCTTTCAGTATACACAGAACAGAAACAGGTAAGAATCCGTCATGACTTTATGATCCATTTTATTTTACTGTGTTCTCTAGCCGCACTTATTTTCTCAAATGTTCTGGATGCTGTGGGAGATACATAAATGTGATCCAGGGACTCCAAAATATTTTGCAGTTAAAGAGCATCTATTGGAAAGAACATGCACAACCTTATCAATGTGTATAAATACATATAAATCCATGGTTGTATATGATTTGAAACGATCTATGTACTGTATAAGGGGGCAGGTAGACTGTAGAGCTGAAAGCCAGCAATACAAAGAGAGAATAGAGAGGAGAGGAACTGAGGGTTCCAGGACACCCTCAATATGATGACCCAACCTTTGGAGTCTGTATGGTCTTGGACAAAATTGGGAAAAGTCAGGGGTTGACTCAACTAGCCAAGTTCCACCTATAGTTTCCGCATCACCTCTGCATAGACAGGTTCTTTAACAGTTTAAGAAATTAGTGACAGAGTCCCTTAAAAAGACAGCAGTGCTCTCTTCCCACACCTCCAGGGTGATATGGATCCTCATTAGCTGAAATAGTGCGTGTTCTGCCTACCTAACATGATCACAGCAATGTTATCCCGCCTCCCAGATGTACCGGGCAAAGAGTTACTGTTACCAATATGAAGAGGAAATCCTAATGTGTACCATTTGGAAGGCATTCTATTTTCCACGTGAATCCAACAAAAACTCTGACTTTAATCTGAATTCTTTCCTTTCTTTCCTTTTATTGCCATTATGAAATGTCTGTCACTATAAAAAGAATAAAAAACTTTAAAGACCATCTCCTAAACTGAAGCAGACCTGGCCATTCCTTTGTGTGCTATATACTGTATACGTTGCCAGTGATCTGCATGTCTTCACACTAAAGCCTGCCTTCCAGGATAAAAAGATTCCCAATAATTAGAGACAGTCCTGGCAAAACTGAAATGAAGCTTTGAAATGCTACGGGGTGCAACCTACCTGCTTGGCATTTTAGTTTTCTACAGGGTCAGCAACAGTCATTCTCAACCAAGGTTAAGTAGAACCCTTGGGTTTCTCCAGAGGTTGATAGGAGTTCCTTAAGCTGACTGATTGATTTTACATCTGATTGTGCCTGAGTATTTCTTGGGCCAACACACCTTGGCAGAGCCAATAGGACACCAATGATCTTTTTATTTATCTGTACTGCGAGTGTCCATTTTCTCGCCAACCCCCATGAACTGCTTTTGGAATGGGCCCTTGACGGCTCTGAGTGTCAGGAATGGATTCACCACTGGTGGTGGGACTCACCTGCCATGTGGGCTGCAGTACCAGGGCTGGCCAGCGGGTGCTTTCAGCAGCCAGAAGCTCACTCCTGCAGTCAAACCATCACCTGAGGCTGATTGCAGGAGATGTATTTAAGGAATGGCCAGGCCTGCAGTCAGTGCCTTGGTGTTGTTTTCCAAGAGCACCTGTACCTGGTATCCTGTTCCTCTGCCTATCTTCTGTTGCCGACCTCTGCATTGTTGATGACCGTCTCCTGTTTAACCCCTGGCTTGCCTGACCATCCTTCTGGCTGACCCTCTGTACCGTGCTGCCCATGAGTTACTGAACCCGGCTTGTGACCCTGACCATTCTCTGCCTGATCCTCTGTACCGCGCTGCCCGTGAGTTACTGAACCCGGCTTGTGACCCTGACCATTCTCCGCCTGCTCCTTCGGTACCTCGCTGCCCGCACATTGCTGACCTGGCCTGCCTGACTACGCCTTATGCTACCCAGACGATCCATCCATCCATCCTGCACGGATCCAGCCATCCCTGCTCACACCTTCTGCCTCTTCACATCAGTATATACCTCTGGCGGATCCCTATACCACGAGCAGGTGTACTCAGGGGCCGCGACCTGGTTCCTGTCTGCTCCAAGTCCATCCCTACCATCAGGGGCCCTGGTGAATAAGCAGACTGGGACTTAGACTCCGCGCCCTGGGGAATCCTGTCCTGAGGACTGCTAGAGGTACCACCAGACGGTCGTTAACAGAACCATATGGCCGGCCTGACCATTCCACCTCTCCAGCCCTGACTACGCCTGTGTTCCTGCACATACTAAGATTAGTGGAAGGTTGGTTTGTTTACTGTGCGTTGTATATTTGGGTGGCTAATAATAAATTGTATTGTTATTATATCGTTCCTGAAGCCTGTTACTTCCCTGTGTCAGTCCACACATTTCTGGTCATACCCGGATCCCTGACATTGAGGTTACCTCTGATGAAGAGGGATCTCCCTTTGAAACGCATCAGATGTTCTCTGAGTGACTCCCATTTTGGTAGGACTCGCACGTGTGTCGTATTCCAGTGTACCATTTTGGATTTTACATGCGTTTTATACTGCTACGTTTGTGAGTATACACCCTTTCTTAAATAAATTCACATTTTTTATTGCGGTAATGCGCAAGGTTGGTGCGCTTTCTTTTGTTCTCATTTGTAGTATAAAAAAGGTTGAGAAAGGATGGGCTCCAGGGTGTGTACGACAAGTAACCATAGACTCTACATTCTGCTATGACTGTTAGCCAGAGCCCATTGATCTTTTGCAGAGGTTTGACACTGAAGATAATTTTTTTCTTTCAAAGTTCATTTTCAGCTTTTCTCACCTTGCCTCTGTTGATGGCCCTTGCACTGGAATGCTGTGGATAGCAACACCATCTATATATATGGAGTATCGAATGCTATTACATGGTGCCTGTCTTTGTAGAATTTGGGATCCCCAGAATGCTGGATGGTGAAGAAGACCTTTGAAAAGAAGAATGAAAAGAAGAAGAAGAATGAAAAGAAGAAGAAGAATGAAAAGAAGAATTAAAAGAAGAATGAGAAGAATGAAAAGAAGAATGAGAAGAATGAAAAGAAGAATGAGAAGAAGAATGAAAAGAAGAATGAGAAGAAGAATGAAAAGAAGAATGAGAAGAAGAATGAAAAGAAGAATGAGAAGAATGAAAAGAAGAAGAAGAAGAATGAAAAGAAGAAGAAGAATGAAAAGAAGAATGAAAAGAAGAAGAAGAATGAAAAGAAGAAGAAGAATGAAAAGAAGAATGAACTATATTACTATATCAGTCTCTAATGGATGCTGGAGAGTTAAACCCCCTAACACCTGCTGTGCCCATTATGAGGGGTTCCCACCATCCCTGTGCTGAGGTTCCGGGTATGCACACCTGCTGTGCCCATTATGAGGGGTTCCCACCATCCCTGTGCTGAGGTTCCAGGTCTGCACACCTGCTGCGCCCATTATGAGAAGTTCCCACCATCCCTGTGCTGAGTTCCTGGGTCTGTACACCTGCTCTGCCCATTAGGAGGAGTTCCCACCATCCCTGTGCTAAATTCCTGGGTCTGTACACCTGCTGTTCCCATTATGAGGGGTTTCTACCATCCCTGTGCTGAGGTCCCAGGTCTGCACACCTGCTGCGCCCATTACTAGGGGTTCCCACCATCCCTGTGCTGAGGTTCCGGGTATGCACACCTGCTGTGCCCATTATGAGGGGTTCCCACCATCCCTGTGCTGAGGTTCCAGGTCTGCACACCTGCTGCGCCCATTTTGAGAAGTTCCCACCATCCCTGTGCTGAGTTCCTGGGTCTGTACACCTGCTCTGCCCATTAGGAGGAGTTCCCACCATCCCTGTGCTAAATTCCTGGGTCTGTACACCTGCTGTTCCCATTATGAGGGGTTTCTACCATCCCTGTGCTGAGGTCCCAGGTCTGCACACCTGCTGCGCCCATTACTAGGGGTTCCCACCATCCCTGTGCTGAGGTTCTGGGTATGCACACCTGCTGTGCCCATTATGAGGGGTTCCTACCATCCATGTGCTGAGATTCTGGGTCTGCCCACCTGCTTTACCCATTATTAGGGGTTCCCACTGTCCCTGTGTTGAATTCCTGGGTCTGTATGTACACCTGCTGTGTCCATTGTGAGGGATTCCCACCATTCCTGCACTGAGTACCTGAGTCTGTACACCTGCCAAAAGAAAGTTTCAGGATTTTGAAGGAGCAAAATACAGTAATACTGGAACAAAAATGAGCTGCGTGGTGGAGTTGCCAGAAGAAGAAGAAAAGAAGAAGAATGAAAAGAAGAATGAAAAGAAGAAGAATGAAAAGAAGAAGAAGAAGAATGAAAAGAAGAAGAAGAAGAATGAAAAGAAGAATGAAAAGAAGAAGAAGAATGAAAAGAAGAATGAAAAGAAGAAGAAGAATGAAAAGAAGAATGAGAAGAATGAAAAGAAGAAGAAGAAGAATGAAAAGAAGAATGAAAAGAAGAAGAATGAAAAGAAGAAGAAGAATGAAAAGAAGAATGAAAAGAAGAATGAGAAGAATGAAAAGAAGAATGAAACGAAGAAGAAGAATGAAAAGAAGAATGAGAAGAAGAATGAAAAGAAGAATGAAAAGAAGAATGAGAAGAATGAAAAGAAGAAGAAGAATGAAAAGAAGAATGAAAAGAAGAATGAGAAGAATGAAAAGAAGAATGAGAAGAATGAAAAGAAGAAGAAGAATGAAAAGAAGAATGAAAAGAAGAATGAGAAGAATGAAAAGAAGAAGAAGAAGAATGAAAAGAAGAAGAAGAAGAATGAAAAGAAGAAGAATGAAAAGAAGAAGAAGAATGAAAAGAAGAAGAAGAATGAAAAGAAGAATGAAAAGAATGAAAAGAAGAATGAGAAGAATGAAAAGAAGAAGCAGAAGAATGAAAAGAAGAAGAAGAAGAATGAAAAGAAGAAGAAGAAGAATGAAAAGAAGCAGAAGAATGAAAAGAAGAAGAATGAAAAGAAGAATGAAAAGAAGAAGAATGAAAAGAAGAAGAATGAAAAGAAGAATGAAAAGAAGAAGAAGAATGAAAAGAAGAAGAATGAAAAGAAGAATGAGAAGAATGAAAAGAAGAATGAGAAGAAGAATGAAAAGAAGAATGAAAAGAAGAAGAAGAAGAATGAAAAGAAGAATGAGAAGAATGAAAAGAAGAATGAGAAGAAGAATGAAAAGAAGAATGAGAAGAATGAAAAGAAGAATGAGAAGAAGAATGAAAAGAAGAATGAGAAGAATGAAAAGAAGAATGAGAAGAATGAGAAGAATGAAAAGAAGAATGAGAAGAATGAAAAGAAGAATGAAAAGAAGAAGAAGAATGAAAAGAAGAAGAAGAATGAAAAGAAGAAGAATGAAAAGAAGAAGAATGAAAAGAAGAAGAAGAAGAATGAAAAGAAGAAGAAGAATGAAAAGAAGAATGAAAAGAAGAAGAAGAAGAAGAAGAAGAATGAAAAGAAGAAGAAGAAGAATGAAAAGAAGAAGAAGAATGAAAAGAAGAAGAAGAAGAAGAATGTTAAAGAAGAAGAAGAAGAATGAAAAGAAGAATGAGAAGAATGAAAAGAAGAAGAAGAATGAAAAGAATGAAAAGAAGAAGAAGAAGAATGAAAAGAATGAAAAGAAGAAGAATGAAAAGAAGAAGAAGAAGAATGAAAAGAAGAATGAAAAGAAGAAGAAGAATGAAAAGAAGAAGAAGAAGAATGAAAAGAAGAATGAGAAGAATGAAAAGAAGAAGAAGAATGAAAAGAAGAATGAGAAGAAGAATGAAAAGAAGAATGAAAAGAAGAATGAGAAGAATGAAAAGAAGAAGTATTCCAGTACAGCAAAAAGTGTATCTGCAGAGAGCTCCGCTATTTCTGACAGTTCTCTGACAGTTCCTTCACATTTACAGCGGTTGAAACATTGTATCTATTTGTTTCCGAATAAAAACATCTGTATCCTAAATGGAAACAAATAGATACAATGTTTCAACCGCTGTAAATGTGAAGGAACTGTCAGAACTGTCAGAAATAGCGGAGCTCTCTGCAGGGACACTTTTGCCGGCTGATCGGGAAAAATCCGATTCGCGCACCCGAAGTTGGCTAATATTCGGATTCGGCACGAATCGAATTTTTCCTGAAATTCGAAACGAATTCCACTTCGCCTGGTTCGATTCGCTCATCTCTACTCATAATGCCACAGGACAGCCAGTCTCCTAACTTCTACCAGGCATTCTTCAGTGAACTCTCCAGACCAAGCTCCCACATGAAGGGTCCCTTGGCTAGCCTCAGGAGTAGGCCCCTCAGCTATGCCACATCTGAGACCTCACAGAATAAAAAGCTGGAATCAGAATAGCTGCTACAGGTGTGGGCAGTAGCCACCACTCACCCAGATGGGTGGATCCCCTCTAGGACGGAGAAGAGCAAGGCCCTTGCTGATCTAAATATCAGACTATTTATATGCCTATCCAGTCACCTTATGGGCACACCTCCTCAGGGATTGGTTGTAGCTCAATACATTTTTAGGTTGAGATTTGCCTTGCTTAACGCTCCATGTTCTAAAAGCCTCTGGAAGGCAGGGGAGAGAAACCAAGCCTGCAGTCTGTGAGATCCAGAACAACCAAAAGCAATCAATAACTGTTCCCTCGATTACAGAGGAGCCAAAACGAACTAAATTTGTTTACATCCAAATAACCCAACTAGTAGGGTGCTACAGGTTCATCTACACCCTATTCCAAATTATTATGCAAATGATATTTTTCTCATTTACCTAAATAATTGATGTAAATAACAGTCGGCATAATTCTCATGTTATCAACTATTAAGAGTACAACTCAAATTTTATTGAACAAACCTCCTAATGATAACAGGATTTTTGTTCCAAATTATTCCGCACAATAAGTTTCAAAACACTTTATAGGTTGTAAAGAACTGAAAATTGTCATTTGTTGTGTTTGCAGCATATTTACTGAAATCAAAAGCTATTTCAATCAAACTTTTAGCAACATTTTAACTTTTTAAACATTTGAACAGGTCACGTTACATTGTAACATAGGAGCCCTTATCTGATAGCAGATCACAAGTCTTGCATCCGTTGAACTTTTGAGTTTTTGGACAGTTTCTGCTTGAATTTGTTTGCCAGATGTCAGAATAGCCTCCCAGAGCTGCTGTTTGGATGTAAACTGCCTCCCACCCTCATAGATCTTTTGCTTGAGGATGCTCCAACGGTTCTCAATAGGATTGAGGTCAGGGGAGGATGGAGGCCACACCATGACTTTCTCTCCTTTGATCCCCATAGCAGCCATTGATGCAGAGGTATTCTTTGCAGCATGAGATGGTGCATTGTCATGCATGAAGATGATTTTATTATGGAAAGCATAGTTCTTCCTTCTGTACCAGGGAAGAAAGTGGTCAGTCATAAACTCCACATACTTTGCAGAGGTCATCTTTACACCTTCGGGGACCCTAAAGGGGCCGACCAGCTCTGTTCCCATGATTCAGGCCCAAAACATGACTCCACCACCGCCTTGCTGCGCAGCCTTGTTGGAACAGGGTGGCCGTCCACCAACCATCCACTACTCCATCCATCTGGACCATCCAGGGTTGCACGGCACTCATCAGTGAACAGGACTGTTTGAAAATTAGTCTTCATGTATTTTTCTGCCCAATGCAGCCGTTTCTGCTTGTGAGCATTGGTTAGTGGTGGCCGAATAGAAGGTTTATGCACAGCTGCAAGACTCTGGAGGACTCTACACCTTGATGTCCGTGGGACTCCAGAGGCACCAGCAGCTTCAAATATCTGTTTGCTGCTATGTAATGGGATTTTAGCAGCTGCTCTCTTGATCCGATGCATGGATCTGGCAGAAATCTTCCTCAATGTGCCTTTATCTGCACCAACCCGTCTGTGCTCGGAATCAGCCACAAATCTCTTAATAGTGCGATGATCACGCTTAAGTTTTTGTGAAATATCGAATGTTTTCATCCCTCGTCCAAGGCATCGAACTATTTCACTGTTTTCGGCAGCAGAGAGATCCTTTTTCTTCCCCATATTGCTTGAAAATGGTGCTCTGCTTAATAATGTGGAATGCCCTCCTTTAGGAGTTTTTCCTTAAATTGGGCTCACCTGCCAATCTAATTATCACAGGTGTGCGAGATTGTTTTCAGTGATCAAAAGAGCCCTGACACACAATGCCATCCATGAGTTACACTGAAAAACAAAATATTTAATCTTTGTGACACTTAAATAGAATTTGCATATTAATTTGGAACACGGTGTATGTTCGGTTATGATTCATGCGACTTGCAAATTTTATTCACAGGTCCACGATAACTGCTTGCTGACCAGTCATGTACCGGTTACGTCACTGGACCTAAAGCGGTCATACAAGGATGATGCCTGCAGCTGCAGGGACCACGCCAGTACCGTTCTTTAGAGCCAGCGGTCATCTCTCTTGTGATAGCAATTGGAGCAGCTCAATTGTTATTACAAGCAGGCTTTAACGGGATCTCCCATCCCTCTCGGAGTCCCAATCAACCAGATGGCGCTTCCGCCAGCTGATCACAGAGCAGAATAAAGACTGGATTGGTTTTGTTCGGCTACTTGGTATAGTAACCTGGAAGCGATGACCTTACATCAATTAAGGTGCTCTGGGAAAGAAACGGCGCCATTTTTAAAAAAAAGCTTTTGATCACATTGATCTTGGTGTGATTAAATGCATTTAAGGGCAGAGGAGGGATTTGGGGTCCTTTTGACCCCATATCTCTCCATAAAGAGTACCTATCACAGGCCTATTGTTGTCACAAGGGATTCCTACATTCCTTGTTACAGAAATAAAAGTGCTGAAAAATGTTTTTTAAAGTGACAGTGTAAAATTTTAAATAAATAAATAATTTAAAAAAAGTTAAAGTGGCCCCATTTCTTCCCCGCACTTGCGCGCAAAGGCGAACTCGTGTCAGTCTTGCACGCACGCAAACAGCAATCATCCCACACGTGAGGTATCACCGTGAATGTCAGATCATGGGCAGTAATTCTAGCACCAGACCTCTGTAAGTCCATAATGCTGACCTGTAAAGGCTTTTAAAGCATCGCCTAGGGATAGTAAAATTTACATCGTTTGTTGCTGCTGCGCTGGCAAGTGCAATTTTAAAGCGTGACATGTTTGCTATTTACTTGTTGTAACATCATCTTTTATATTTTACCCAAAAATTGTGTTTTGTGTTTTTTTTTTTTGCATTAAAATTCAAAAAAGGGTATTTTTCCCTAACAAATTGTGTTTGAAAAGCTGCTGTGCAAATACCGTGTGATATAAAAAATTGCAAAACCCACCAATTTATTCTCTAGCGCCTCTGCTTTAAAAAAAAAAAAAAAAGAAAAAATGTTTTGGGGGTTGGCAAAAAATGCTGTTTCTTACGTGTAAACAAAAAGTTCCAGAAAAGTCCTGTTCTTCAAGAGCTGATGACCCAAAGGTTCAAGCTATGTACAATATATTGTACAAGTTCCCTCCACTGTGCTCTAGGTATTCCCTTCTGGCTCTGATAAAACGCTTGGCCCACGTTGTAAAAACTTGGTTCCAGCCCAGATCCACAATAGGCATTAACATAAGTGATGGGAGTTCCTGTCTCCTGCCTACATTAGCCTGTGGAGTTTTCGTAAAAAACGAAATATTTGTACACAACAAAATATTGGGAACTCCGTTAAATGTAATTTTATATAGCGCCAACAGGTAGACAGCAGAGACAAGGGGGTTAGGAGGGTACTGCTCATAACAGTTTCAATCTAAAGGAGACGGTATAAATAGATAGGATGAGTTGATAAAGAAAGTCAAATTTCAATTGTTAGGTGGAGATGGAATAGGCTTCTCTGAAGAGATGGGGTATTAAGGATTATCTCAAAGGTGGGCAAATTAGGAGAAAGCAAAACACATTGGATTAGGGAGTTCCAGAGGAGAGGAGAGGCTCTGTAGAAGTCCTGGGGGTGAACATGGGGAGAAGTGACAATGAGGTCAGGGAGCAAGGGGTGTTGAGAGGAACGAAGATGGTTTGGGTGATTTGAGATGACAGGCGATGTACTATGTTCCTTGGGGCAGAGTTGTGGATAGCTTTATATGTTGTTAGCATCTTGAATTTTATTCTACTCCCACGTTGTCATAATATTGCAGGCTTACCTCTCAGGGAGCGTATGTGTGCTTTTATTTGCCTGTATTCCGTTCCTGGTAACGAAATATTAGTTTAGTGCAGGGGTCACCAAACTGAGGTTTGTGGTCCAGGTGTGGCCCTTTGCTTGCCTTTATCCTGCCCTTGAGGGACTTTTCCTTCCACTGACAACAATGATGTGTTTTGGATGTGATCACTTACCGACCACAGCTGTTGTGATCTACCAGTGAGCCTAATTAATGTGAGAATATGTGCACGTGGAAGTAAGACACTGACACAGAATGCAGTTTGCCAACTTCCTAATTTCTACTTTATTGAGGAAATAACAGTAACATTTATAAGTCTCATGATGCAGGCGAAGCATATACGATGATTGGGTGAAAAGTCCCCTAGGTTTCCTGCAGATACTATTCCTTCCACTTGTTGCACCATCTAGTGTGCTAGATAGGAGGTCAAGTTCAGGTCAGGCCTCTATCGCCTGCCCCTAGATCTGGAGGTCCATGGAAACTTCTAGAAACTAGTGGGCAGAGGTAAGGATCTTAATATGAGAGTCTGACTAATCCCCGGCAGGACTCCTGTTAGTATGGTGAGATGGGCCTATAAATAAAGAGCCTAGCCAGCAGAAGAATCTAGTGTTTGGGTGGAAGATGGAGTGCTGAGGATGGTGAGGCCTGGGAGGGGACCCCAGGGAAGAGGGGTTTTGCCTTCAGGCAAAAGCGGAGGAAGAAGAGGAAGCTGGTGAGAGGGAACTTCACTACCTTACAAGTCCTAATCAAGAGACACCCTGTCCAGCATGGATGACCAGCAGAGCAAAAGGCCTTGACAAGCAGTCTTACCCAAAGCAGCAGGATACAAGGGACAGAGTGAGTACCTCTACAACCCCAGGTCCTACAAGGGAGATGGCTGCCAGATGAAATATCCAGCATGCTTTCACGTGGACAGTGTCACAGCTGACCTAAATCCCTTGCTCTGGGACACCTTACAAGGCAGCCAGGTGGGCTGATATTCTACAAAGTGTTGGGGCTTTGTGAGTTTCACCCAGGGGACATAGAGCTCCTAAAAGAAGAACCTTTGCCATTGATTTTCTAGAGACTGATAATTTGGGAGTGAGTACAGCCCAGGAACTGCATCTTTGTGTACATAGAGAAGGAAGTTTGTCGTCAAGTTGTTCTTTCAAATCAAGTTTGACATCCCATAATCCCTTATCCCCATTGTTTTCCCTCAATAAAACATAAACAAGCCCATTGACAGATCATTGATGGTTGGAAATGCATGTTGCAGCAGCTCCTAAGGGGGTTAGCGCTACACACCGACACCAATAATGTCATTTTTTTGCTCCCACTAACCACCAAGCCTATGACATTGTTTGCTCCCACCGATGCCAGGGCATTTTCTACTCCCACTGGCCACAGTCCGGGTCCCCCCCAAAGTTTGAAGGGCAGTAAACTGGAAATTTTGGAGACCCCTGGTTTAGTGTCAGGTTGTAAGGCCCACCATCTCTGACCTGAGCCCTGGGCTGATAACTGCCTTTAGCGTTCTTTCATGAATGAATATCTGAGGAGAACTGATGAAACGGATGACGATGACCTTGCGTAAACTCCCAAATGATTTCAGCGGAAAGTTGTTCACATAGAGGTCAATGCACTGGGGAGTGTGACTGGAGGAATAAAGCTTTAAATCATATGGAAAAGGTTTATAACTGTAAGGCTACGTTTAGACTTGCATCTAAACTGTCGAGCCTCTGAAAAACATTCTGCGTCTGAATCGCTTTTCAGAGGCATTTGACATGCTGTTGTGATGCCTCCTCATTGCCTGTTTTAGCGCTGTAATTGCCACATTATCGTGCTGTAACCACATGCATTGCGTGCAGTTGTGTGCCATTTGCGGCGCTTCCCCATTCACTTGAATGGGTCTCGTTCAGTGGCTTACTACTTGCCAAATGCAACAGCAGTGATCTTTTTTGCTGCAGGAGTGACAACCACAGCATGTAAAAAAACCCGCCCGCTACCTTTGCAGCTTAACCACTTGCCCTCCTGAGGATTTACCCCCCTTCCTGGCCATTTTTTGCGGTGCGGCGCTGCGTTACTTTAACTGACAATTGTGCAGTCATGCAACGTTGCACCCAAATTAAATGTATGTCCTTTTTCTCCACAAATAAAGTTTTCTTTCAGTGGTATTTGATCGCCTGTGCGTTTTTTACTTTTTGCAATATAGACAAAAAAAGACCGACAATTTTGAGAAAAAAAAATATATATTTTTGACTTTGCTATTAAATATGTCCAGTAAAACATTTTAAAAATCTAATTTCATCATAAATTTAGTCCAAAATATCTTTGCTAAAAAAAATCGTGTAAATTTGTTGGTTTACGTGAAAGTTATATGCTATATATACTGAAAGACATGCATGCGCACGAAACGCGTCGGGTGGAGCTGCACTTGCTGATGTCACCTCGCCGAAGGTCGGAACGGCGGCCATCTTGTGGTGATCTATTCCTCATAGGAAAGGGGCCATCTGCATTTTTTGCCCTTGGCTGAGCATCCCTTGCAGAGTTGTCGTTTATTCAGAGACTTTTTATTATTATTTATTTTTTATATTTTATTTATTATTTCTCATTCACTTTTTAATTTCACTTATCAAATTATATGATGTATGTTTTTCACTGATGGAAGATTTGCACATTGTTATAAGGATTGCACATTTAGTGACGTGATAATATGATATGAATTATTTTATATAATTAGTTATGTTAAATATTAATTTATTTAGGTTTCACAAGTCATAATTTTAATCACGATACATCATTTATTTTTATATTTTATTTATTTATAAGCACATAGCACTTTTGATTCACTTGTTTTGTGGATATCAGAGCGCGGTTAATATTTAAATGAATCCCTTGCAGAGGCTTCATTGCTGTTACCTGTACCCAGATGAGATGTGCTTACATACCGTTTACCAGTAGATGTCTGGTGAGTGTACATCTGACAGAGGTGGTAGATTCCCTATTGGATCACTTCACAATATTTCACCGCGATTGCCGTATTTCTACCCTTACGGACAATTTATAGCTCTAACTCCCACTGATATTTTATGGACTTTATATATTCTCACTTTTATGCTACACTTTACTGTTTCACTGTTATTGAACATTTTTACATATGATTTTTATATGCTGCACTTGACTGTTCAGCTTATCAATTTTTTTTTTTTCCGCCATATGTCAGATTGACCTTGCACTTTATTTTCACTATAATGTCATTCACTTACTTTAGTGCTGCACTTTCTATATATTTACACAATAACAGTGTTGCGCTTTTCTCTTACCATAATAAAACCACTCAAATGTGACTTCAAATAATATTCCCAATATAAACTAAAAAATCCCAGCGCCAGTCAAAGAAAGTATACAATTATGCAGCTGTGCACCAGTGAAAACCACCAATAATGAATAACACAAAAAACAGCGCAAAAATTAAATAAATAAAAATAATCACAAATAAAAAAAATGTCCGTGCAAAAATATATATATATAATATTTCAAACATGGTCTTGAGAACGCCCTGTGGGTGGGGCGAAACGCGTTGACGCACTTTCTGGTCTGCCGTCATCTTGGCCTACGTCACTTCCGGTATTTGGAACGCACGCCGACTTTTGCGGTTGAAGCGGTCATTTTAGAGGTGGAAAGCTGGTCATCCTCTACAGTGATCCTTAAAGCGTGAGATCCCTATATTTACAATTTGGAAACTTGTTCCTTTGAAGCCTTTGAGGCTATTAAACAAGGCCTGTTATTTTATTGAAACATGTGAGTGTCCTTATTCTATGGATTTCTATGGTATTGAGTGGCAGTATTACACTATGTAGCCTTTCTTTCCTTGCACATTATTGAGGATTCCATGGAGAAGTAGAGTGGAGTCGATTGCTGTATCTAAGCAGGGTGAAGAAGGTGATTTGAGTTCCACCTGAGGGGCTATAGGATCCCTTATATCCTATGAGGCTTATTACTCACCTCCATCTGGTGAGTGCGGTCAATATTATTTTTCACGTGGTGATTAAATATTCCCAATATAACTGGATTGGTGAAAAATTCTACAAATAGTATGCCACAATCTGTTGAAATAGTTCAATCATTATCCATAATCCTTCCAGATGAAAATCTTTTCCATATACAGTGCACCTCCATCAATAACACCCGCTGTGCCCTCACCTGAAATTTTTGACCTCACAATTAACCCCTTCACAACGGTGCCTCCCGGCCCTTTAAGAGTATCAGAAGCCGGGAGGCGGGGCAGGGTTTAGGGTCATGTGGCCGCCCTGACGCGGCCATCACTTTTCTATGTTTCTATAGTTTAAATGGCACAGCATTTCTGTTTGTTTTGGGCTGAGGCTGAACCGCATGTGTTCATATATGTATCTGGCTCTCATTACCCTGTAATATATCTAATGCAATGCTTCGGAGGAAAGGTTTACATTACAACTTTGTACTGATTTCTCTTCAATAATTGTGTGTCCCGTATTGGCTTACATTCAATACAAAAGGCTCCATATTTTATCCAGTACAATGGCTGCCAGGTAGCCAGCGTGTGCAGTTCTGGATTCACGCGCAAACTAGGGGTTGGTTCACACTATGTCTGTTGAATTCTATAGATCACTACAGGTTTAGATTGTTTTCTATGTGCCCTGTTCACACCATAATGCTACAACGAGGTGTGCTAAGTAAGAAAAAAAAAAAAAGTAAACAGTGTGATGTTTTGCAACAACGTATGGCACTGTCCCTACACAACGCACAACAGTGCGCATGCGCTAGTGCATGGGCTGGTGCAAACAAGCCCTAAAGCCTGTATTTCAGCATGTCACTGCAGTGCACTATATACGGTATCTGTTGTACACATAGAAGGAGGGAACAGCCCAGGTGTAAGGAGGAGTAAAGGCGGCTTCAACCCAACTCCTCCCAAACTCAGCACCTACATTTAATTTGAGTCGCAGGACGATTGCTTGGAGCGGCACGGGTTATACAGTGGGGCAAAAAAGTATTTAGTCAGCCACCAATTGTGCAAGTTCTCCCACTTAAAAAGATGAGAGAGGCCTGTAATTGGCATCATAGGTAGACCTCAACTATGAGAGACAAAATGAGAAAACAAATCCAGACAATCACATTGGCTGATTTGGAAAGAATTTATTTGCAAATTATGGTGGAAAATAAGTATTTGGTCAATATGAAAAGTTCATCTCAATACTTTGTTATATATCCTTTGTTGGCAATGACAGAGGTCAAACGTTTCCTGTAAGTCTTCACAAGGTTGGCACACACTGTTTCTGGTATGTTGGCCCATCCTCCATGCAGATCTCCTCTAGAGCAGTGATGTTTTGGGGCTGTCGCTGGGCAACACGGACTTTCAACTCCCTCCAAAGGTTTTCTATGGGGTTGAGATCTGGAGACTGGCTAGGCCACTCCAGGACCTTGAAATGTTTCTTACGAAGCCACTCCTTCATTGCCCGGGCGGTATGTTTGGGATCCAATTTGCTCCTTCAGGGAAAAAAATTCCTTCCTGATCCCCCAAGAGGCAATTGGATATTCCCTGGATCAACGTCACCTATAAATGTTATATCCAGTTATATTCAGTGTATCCAAGAAAGAATCCAGGATTTTCCTACAGCAATCCACTGAGCTGGCCACAACCAACTCTTGAGGGAGTCTATTCCACATTTTCACAGCTCTTACTGTGAAGAAACCTTTCTGTGTTTGGAGATTAAATTTCTTTTCCTCCAGACGTAAAGAGCGCCCCCTTGTCCTCTGACCTCATCTACAGTGTCAACCAACACAACACATATGTGGATGTAAATGCATTATGTTGTACTACGTTGGCCAAAAGAAGGACGGGTACTTTTTTGTGCTTAGAGGCTCGATCTTTATAAATCCATTGGGCTGCCTTAATACAACACATATTACTGCACAAAAAAAGAGTGGTGATGCCTGCTTTACTGCACATGCAGAGGTGAGAAGGCCAACGTACGCCAATGCTAGGGCCTGTAAAGATGGCAGTTCACACTGGGGCATTGCACTGTTCTGCGTTAGTTTGCAGTGGAAAAAGTAGACCAAGCCCTACTTTTTCTTTAAGTGTAACTCAACAATGCATGGCAACGTATGTCAGCACAGCGCCCCACGCATCAACACACAGGACAGGCAGCAGGCCAGCACCAGTTTGGCTCCTTTGATGCATCATAGACCCTTTGCACGTTTCACAGACTGAGGTATAAAGTGCACGTTAAAACAGTACAGTGGCTAAATGGTAAGTACTTCTACCTGGCAGTACTAGGGGTATTGGTTCAAATCCCAATCACAGCACCACTTGCCTGGAGTTTGCATGTTCTCCCTGTGCGGGTTTCCTCCAGGCATTCCGGTTTCCTCCCACACTCCAAAGACATGCTGGTAGGTAATAAAAAAAAATGGTGTAGCGCTCAGTAACAGATAAATTGCATAGAAAATATACAATAAATAACGGTGACACTATGTGCTCCAAACACAATTCGGGTCACGGCAGACCTAATAAGTAACTACAGTGAACCCAATCCCATAGAGGGATCAAGATAGAGGTGACCCTTTATCCCCACAATTGGGACTATAGCCCAAAAACACGTGGATCCCTGTGGAGGGATAGGTGCTTGACATATGCACCAGGTATAACACAGATGTACAGGGTGCAGCAACAGAACTCCCTTTTTTGAAATGCGTGCAATTCAGGCTGTAGAGGCCATAGCGGGGCGGGAGTGGTCTCAGGCGACAGGCGTAGTTCTAAAGCTTTTGTTCTCTTCCAGGTCAGTCATCATCATGCGTTGGAACAGTGAGCACCGTGCGTTTGCCGTAGAGGCCCTACTTTTCAAATGGATTTTCTGTGATCGCAACCCAACGCGCCTTCAGACATTGTTTCAATATAGCCCCCTTGGAGCATCAATGGCTGTTTTAAGGGAACACTTCCCGGAGCGCCTCATCTCAATAAGGGGCGATTTGGAGTGGCCAGCCCGCTCCCCCAATTTGGCCCCTTGCGACTTTTTTTTGTGGGGTTTTTTGAAATCCCGCGTTTATGTAAACCGTCCAAGGACCCTACAAGACCTGAAGGCCAACATCCGCGCAGAAATTGCCAACATACCCGCTGCTATGCTGGTAAGGGTCATGAAAAACGCCAGAAATCGGCTTATTCAGTGTATGGACAATGGGGGGCGTCACCTACCTGATATGATTTTCAAAACTGTGTAAAACAGAACTTTAGATATGTACCTACATTATTAAAGACAATAAAAACAATTCTGATTCAGAAAATGGGTTTTATTGTGTTTTGAAAAAGGAAGTTATGTTGCCGCACCCTGTATAACCAAGTGCAACAATGTAAGTGAACGTGTAGACACAGCTGCAGTGCTCCAATCTTCTATAACATGCATGAACCATCGTGACCCACCAATTGGTGCTCTCCAAAAAATGGCTGCAGTGGCCTCTCACCTCCATTCATCGACCTCTAAGGGCCATATAGCCTTATGGATCTCTCCTTGATCCTTCTAATATGGAACCTCCTGGTGGTCTAGTTTCCTGGCTGTAACAGGTTGTAAGCCAACCCAGTATCTTCCAGGTCAGTAGGTGGACAGGCTCAGGGACACTTGAAGAATATTCAATTCAGAAGGCCTCTCCGGTCAGCAGGTAGATGATCTCCAAGGTGAGGTTTAATATCCTCTCTGTGATGCCACTCCGCTCCTCCTCCATTTTCAGTCAGGTAATCCTGTTTCAAGGGGTTTCTATTTCTGTCTTCACTTTGGCTGTCCTCCTCACCGGGCACACACTCTGCAGGAGGAAGCTTCTATATGCTGGTAGGTAAGTTGGCTCCTGTCTAAATTGTCCCTAGTATGTGTATGTATGGATGTGAGTTAGGGACCTTAGATTGTACGCCCCTTGAGGGTTAGGGACTGATATGGATGTACAATATATACTGCTGTACCTCGGTTTATGAATTTAATTAATTCTGAGGGACTTTTCGTGTTGCGAAAAATTCATAAACTGAAACGCAGTTTCCCATAAGAATGCATTGCAAACCAATTAATCCGTTACGGAGGTCAGAAAAAAAGTAAAATAAAAAAAATCTTTTATCTGTTCAAAACTCTTTATGAAGTGCACTTTAAAGGCATAAATACTGTACAGGGACATGATTAAAACTTAATACGTAAATGCATTGAAAACCAATTAATCCGTTCCAGAGGTCAGAAAAAAATTTAATAAAAGTCTTATCTGTTCAAAACTCTTTATAAAGTGCACTTTAAAGGCATAAATACTGTACAGGGACATGCAGGGGCGGACTGACAACTCATGGAGCCCCCGGGCAATAGGGGATCATGGGGCCCCTGTGTCCTTGCCCAAACTCAAAAAAGCCTATGAAAAAGGTACCAGGGGCATCTCATGGGGCCCCCTACTGACCCCGGGCCCTCGGGCAGTGCCCGAGTTTCCAAATGGTCAGTCCGCCCTTGGGGACATGATTAAAAATCTCCAAAATGGCTCCAAAACTTGATGCAAAAACTGCTCCAACATCTCCACACTCAATGCCATATGCTACCCACAGACTCCAGCATGCACGGGACCTGAGCTATAAACCTTCCAGGCGCAATTAATCCTGGAGAAACTTGCTTCGTATTGCGAAAAAAATTCGTAAATGCATTGAAAACCAATTAATCCGTTCTGGAGGTTAGAAAAAAGTTTAAAAAAAAAAAGTCATATCTGTTCAAAACTCTAGAAAGTGCACTTTAAAGGCACGGGGCCGGCGCTATAAACCTTTAAAATTTGTAAATGCATTGAAAACCAATTATTCCGTTAGTATTGCCAAAAAGATCAATAAACCGAGGCATTATTTTCAATGGATTGTCTTTCCTAAACCAAAAATTATGTTAACCGAGGAGTTTGTAAACCGAGGTGTGCCTGTATATGTAAAGCACTGCATAAATTGACGGCGCTATATAAGTATCCAATCCAGTGGATCAGGACTCCAATCCTAGTCCTGATCCAAGAGCTGGGGGAGGATTAAGGTGGTCATGCGTACCAAGGGATGACACAAGTGATCACTTCTGACATTTTTTTTGCAGGCGGATATTCATTACTTTGAACAAGCTGTGCCATCACTGCAGTAGAGGTTGAGGATCCTCTGCCAATTATTACATGGAGATATTTTAGGTGACCACCTTCAAAAACCACATAAAAAATTCTGTGACCAGAGTATGAAGAATAAAAAAAAAAAAAAAAGTTTGCGCAGTGATGTACGATTCATTTCCATAGTGTGGTGCCCGTCTGATGGGCTGTTAGTCTCAGCGCCACAATAGAGCAGAGGCCTCTGTCCATGGTGCTGAAGAGCAATAGCTGGCAGACAGGTCCAGCAGCTGAAACTAAACCTGCACAGCTCACACTGTACACATCTGCAGCAGTTTGCAGCATTCCCTGCACTGCATATCCTTAACGTTCAGGACATTGCTTTAAAATAAGGGGTGAAATCACTAAATACAAACGGTTTTATTTCATTCCTTGCTATTAAAAAAAAAATCTAAAATACAGAGTGCTTTATGAAACCTTTAAGCAATATTATACTCAAAAACAAAGATTTATTATAAATATATATATATATAAAAAAGTATATGTGTATATATATATATATATATATATATAAATATATATATATATATTATATACGTATATATATATATATATATATATATATATATATACACACACACAAATATATATTTATTATATATTATTATATTAGATTAATAATTATATATATGTAATTATTATTATATTTTTATATACATTTGTGTTCAAAATAATAGCAGTCAGACATCACTAACCGGATCAATCACTGTTTTTGGTAGAAATGATATTTCTACATGGCAAATAATTTCCTAGCAGGTGTAGTAGAGTAATAGAAATCCAACAGACCCAACAGTCATGACATGCATGCTGCTGATTCTGTGTCATTGAATCACTCATTGAAAGGGGCATGTTCAAAATAATAGCAGTGTGGAGTTCTATTAGTGAGGTCATTCATTCTTTGAAAAACAGGTGGCAATTATTGCCCTTATTTAAGGAAGGAAGGCAGCAAATGTTGTACATGCTGGTTACAGTGCATTTCTCTCTGAAATTCTGAGGAAAATGGGTCGTTCCAGACATTGTTCAGAAGAACAGCGTACCTTGATTAAAAAGTTGATTGGAGAGGGGAAAACATATAAAGAAGTGCAGAAAATGATCGGCTGCTCAGCAAAAATGATGGCAAATGCTTTAAAATGGCAACCAAAACCTGAAAGACGTGGAAGAAAGTGAAAAACTACCATTCGAATGGATAGAAGAATAGCCAAAATGGCGCGGACTCAGCCAACAATCAGCTCCAGGAAGATGAAAGAAGGTGTGACGTTCCCTGTGAGGACTGTTACAATTAGAAGACGCCTATGTGAAGCCAAGCTATCTGCAAGAAGCCCCCGCAAAGTCCCACTGTTGGAAAAAAGACATGTGCTGAAGAGGTTACAATCTGCCAAAGAGCACATTGACTGGCCTAAAGAGAAATGGCGCAACATTTTGTGGACTGATGAAAGTAAGATTGTTCTTTTTGGGTCTAGTGGGCGGAGACAGTTTGTCAGACGACCCCCAAACACTGAATTCAAGCCACAGTACACTGTGAAGACAGTGAAGCATGGCGGTGCAAGCATCATGATATGGGGATGTCTCTCATACTACGGTGTTGGGCCTATTTATCGCATACCAGGGATCATGGATCAGTTTGAATACATCAGAATATTTGAAGAGGTCATGCTGCCTTATGCTGAAGAGGAAATGCCCTTGAAATGGGTGTTCCAACAAGACAACGACCCCAAACACACCAGTAAACGTGCAATATCTTGGTTCCAGACCAACAAGATGGACGTTATGGAGTGGCCAGCCCAATCCCCGGATCTTAATCCAATAGAAAACTTGTGGGGTGACATCAAAAATGCCGTTTCTGAGGCAAAACCAAGAAATAGAGAAGAACTGTGGAATGTGGTCCAATCATCCTGGGCTGGAATACCTGATCACAGGGGCCAGAAGTTGGGTGACTCCATGCAACACAGATGTACAGCAGTTCTCAGAAACAGTGCGACTACAACCAAATATTCATGAAGTCATTCAAAGGAAAGCAAAATCTTCAAACATTTCTCAGTTTATATAGTGAATGTTTGAGTTTGTAAAGAAGAATACAAACACTGCGATTTTTATGAATAGTCTAATATTCACTTTTCTTCATTTTTTTTTAAAGGAACAACAAATTTGATCTATTTTTCTTCATGTTTTGATTTGGAATAGAATGTGTCGTGTTCCCAATGCATTTGTGTGGATGGAAATAAAAGCTATTAGAAGGATTTTCAGCTTTATTCACTTTTTTCAACACACTGCTATTATTTTGAACACAACTGTATATAACATTTTATATATATATATATATATATATATATATATATATATATATATATATATTTTTTTTTTTTTTTTTTTTTTTTAAATAATAAAGGAATATATACAATAATAATAATATAAGATAATACAGTGGACATAAAAAGTTTACAAACCCCTGTTAACATGTCAAGGTTTCTGTGATGTCAAAAAACAAGACAAAGATAAATCATTTCAGAACTTTTCCCACCTTTAATGTGACCTGTAAACTGTACAACTCAGTTGAACAACAAACTGAAATCTTTTAGGTGCAGGAAAGTAAAAATAAAAAACTAAAATAATATGGTTGCATAAGTGTGCACACCCTTACACTAATACTTTGTTGAAGCCCCTTTTGATGTGATTCCAGCACTCAGTCTTTTTGAGGAGGAGTCTATCAGCATGGCACATCTTGACTTGGCAATATTTGCCCGCTCTTCTGTGCAAAAACACTCCAAAAATGTCAGATTGCGAGGGCATCTCCTGTGCACAGCCCTCTTCAGATCACCCCACAGATTTTCAATGGGATTCAGGTCTGGGCTCTGGCTGGGACATTCCAAAACTTTCATCTTCTTCTGGTGAAGCCGCTCCATTGTGGATTTGGATGTATCCTTTGGGCCGTTGTCATGCTGAAAGATGAAGTTCCTCTTCATGTTCAGCTTTCTAGCAGAAGCCTGAAGGTTTTGTGCCAATATTGACTGGTATTTGGAACTGTTCATCATTCCCTGTACCTTGACTAAGGCCCCAGTTCCAGCTGAAGAAAAACAGCCCCAAAGCATGATGCTGCCACCACCATGCTTCACAGTGGGTATGGTGTTCTTTTGGTGATGTGCTGTGTTGTTTTTGCGCCAAACATATCTTTTGTAATTATGGCCAAAAAGTTCAACCTTGGTTTCATCAGACCAGAACACATTTTCCCACATGCTTCTGGGAGACTACAGATGTGTTTTTGCAAAATTTAGCTGGGCTTGGATGTTTTTCTTCTTAAGAAAAGGATTCCATCTTGCCACTCTACCCCACAGCCCAGACATGTGAAGAATACAGGAGATTGTTGTCACATGGACCACACAGCCAGTACTTGCCAGATATTCCTGCAGCTCCTTTAATGTTGCTGTAGGCCTCTTGGCAGCCTCCCAGACCAGTTTTCTTCTGGTCTTTTCATCCATTTTGGAAGGACGTCCAGTTCTTGGTGATGTCACTGTTGCACCATATTTTCTCCACTTGATGATGACTATCTTCACTGTGTTCCATGGTATATCTAATGTCTTGGAAATTCTTTTGTACCCTTCTCCTGACTGATACCTTTTAACAATGAGATCCCTCTGATGGTTCGGAAGCGCTCTGCGGACCATGGCCTTTTCTGTAGGATGCGACTAAGAAAATGTCAGGAAAGACCTTTTAGAACAGCTGAACTTTATTTGGGGTTAATCAGAGGCACTTTAAATGATGGCAGGTGTGTACTGACTCCTATTTAACATGATTTTGAATGTGATTGCTTAATTCTGAACACAGCTACATCCCCAGTTATTAGAGGGTGTGCACACTTATGCAACCACATTATTTTAGTTTTTATGTTTACTTCCCCCCTAAAAGATTTCAGTTTGTTTTTCAATTCAGTTGTACAGTTTATAGGTCACATTAAAGTTCTGAAATTATTTATCTTTGTCTCAGAAACCTGACATTTTAACAGGGGTGTGTAGATTTTTTATATCCACTGTATTTATAAGCTTTTGTATAATATAATAATATTCATATAATAACATTATGAGATTTTATATATATACACACATTTACATACACACAGTATAGGCTTACAGTGCTCAGCATAAATGAGTACACCCCAACAGATTTGTCAGAAAACCTTTCCTTTCAGAATCAACATTTTCTATGGGACACTATACTACAAAACACTCCCACAAATGCCGGCCTTTGATTGCAAACAAGATTTCTTTATTTGCACACACAAAAAAGTATTCTTCCTAACAGATTCATTCAAGACTGTGTTGCAAAAATGAATACACCCCAATGGAAGTCTTAGGAGCAAAGCTAAATTTTAGAAAACAAAATCCTAATTAACAAGAATTCAACTCCAGGTGAGTCTAATTATTCATTAAACAGGCGTCCAGCAGACAGGTGATTATGAAAGGGCAACCATCTCATAGAGACATCCACGGAAGTTAACACCTCAACAGGAGCGACTTTTGAAGAGAAGGATTGAAGAAAATCGCTATGTAAGTTAGCTAAAGAAGTAGAAAGCCAAACTGGGGTGATTATTTAACCACTTCCAGTCCGGACACTTTTACCCCCTTCCTGTCCAGGGCAATTTTCAGCTTTCAGCGCTATCACACTTTGAATGACAATTGTGCGGTCATGCAACACTGTACCCATATGAAATTTTTACCATTTTCTTGAGACAGATAAAGCTTTATTTTGGTGGTATTTATTCACCACTGGGATTTTTATTTTTTTTGCTATGTAAATGAAAATGTCCAAAAACTTTTTTTAAAAAAGTGTTTTTCTTATAAAATTTTGCAAATAAATAATCTTTCATCATAAATCTTGACCAAAATTTATTCTGTTATATTTTTTGTAAAAAAAAAAAAAAAGCCAAATTAGTTTATAACCAAAAATTATAATTTTTAAACATTTTTTTAATATTTTTATTTATTTTTTTTATATTATTGTTTTTTTTTTTTTGTTTTTTTACATACTGTCACCCTAGCAGTACAGTGTCACCATGGTGACACTGTACTACTTGTGGGGGTGATGATGATTTTTTTTTACAGTGATTGCTTTTACACCCATATAGGATGTAAAAGCAATCATTTCTCTTTCTCTCTGTCTGCATTCTTGCAGCCATTGAGAAATACTGTGTGAGCTGTGATTGGTCACACCTTGTCACATGGTACAAGGCTGTTGTGAATAGCCCTGTACCATGTGATCTCTGTGATCATTCACAGATTTCACACGTAGTAAGCAATGATGTCACAAGTGACATCTTGCTTACTACTTTGCATGTGATCACTGATTGGCCTATCAGTTATCACATGATCGGGACCACGTACAGAGGTCCCGTCCGACGATCGGTGTTGCACTGTGTCCGGAGGACACAGCGGGCACCGGATCGCGGTGCTGCGCGCTCCCAAGGAGTGCGCACAGCTAGAAAAGGCGCGTGCCATTTATGAACGGCAACCCGCCCCTGGAGTGCCACCGCCCTGCTGTTTATAAACAGCAGGTGGACGGCAAGTGGTTAAAGTGACAATATGACATACACTGCAGAGGAATGACATGCATGGGTGTCATCCATGAAGGAAGCCTCTGCTAAAGCCCATGCACAAAAAAGCCCGCCTAGAATTTGCAAGGGTTCATGCTGAAAAAGAAGACTACTGGGACTCTGCACTCTGGAGTGATGAAACCAAGATAAATGTTTTTGGAACCGATGGCTTCAAAACTGTATGGCGTTGCAAAGGTGAGGAGTACAAAGAAAAATGCATGGTGATGGCAGTGTCCATCTGTGGGGCTGCATGAGTGCTGCTGGTGTCAAGGAGCTGCATTTCCTTGACGGTATCATGAATTCACAGATGTACTGCTCTATATTGAAAGAGAAGATGTTACCATCACTCCATGCCCTTGGCCATCGTGCATTTTTCCAACGTGACAATGGTCCAAAAAAAAGGCCACTGTTGCATTTCTGAAGAACTGGGTGAAAGTGGCTAAGTGGCCAAGTATGTCTCCTGATCTGAACCCAATCCAACACCTCTGGGGAATTCTGAAGAGACAAATGAGCATGACTCTCCATCCAGCATCCAGGCTCTAAAAGAGGTCGTTTTTGAAGAATGGAAAACAATCGATGTTGCAATATGTCGCCAACTTGTTCATTCCATGCCTAGAAGACTTGGTGCTGTCCTTACAAATCATGGAGGTCATACAAAGTACTAGATTTTTGTATCAACTAATTTGAATAAAACTGAAGATTTTGTAATTTAAATTATATTATTAACCTTACTGTCATGTAATGAGCTAAAAAAATGTTCTATAAAACTCAAGTTTTTGTCACAATTTTGGAAATTGTTCTTGTATTCATTTAAATATTGATTAAAATCATACTTTTCAAAAGGGGTGTAATCATTTATGCTGAGCACTGTACATTAGAATTTCCATAGGTTCCAAATTTTCAAGAATTTTGCATTTGAGTTGCGTTAGTATTTAAATTAGCTTTTCATGGGCCATGGTTCCCATTAGCTATTGTTTGACCTCAGTAAAGTTAACCCTTTTGGCACCAAGCATACGCAAATATGTGGCCCCACTGGACTGGGTTTTTTTCCATGGGACTGCATATTTGCTGTCTTTATACTTGAAGCACTCTGCCAGCATAGAGACTGCGATCAGGACCTGGAACTCCCAATTCCAGGTCACCTGCTTGCTGAGATAGCCTCCGATTGGTATATAATCAGTCTTTGTGAAGCCCACCTCCGTGTTTTCCCTCTCTGAATGGAGGAGAGAGGTACATTGTATCTCTCACTTTCCTTGCAGAGAGGGGAAGAAAAAGACAACCGTGTGTAAAAAAAAAACAAAAAAAACCTATATAGAGGTTATTGTTTGGGCCAAGGTCATGGTCAGTATTTTTTGGGGCAGGATTACTAATTTATTTTTTAAATTAGTGTCAGTGTGTTTTAGGTACGATAAAAAATAAAAATAAAAATGAGCACTATTGTTTCTGGGCTGTACTACGGGTATAAACAATAACTAACATACACATACACTATATTGCTAAACATATTGGGCCAGCCCTCCAAATAATTGGATTCAGATGTTCAAATCACCTCTATGGCCACAGGTGTATAAAATCAACTCCTAGGCATGCAGACTGCTTCTACAAACATTTGTGAAAGAATGGGTCGCTCTCAGGAGCTCAGTGAATTCAAGTGTGGTTCTGTGAAATTTCCTTGCTACTAAATATTCCATGGTCAACTGTTACTGGTACTGTAACAAAATGGAAGCAAGTGGGATGAACAGCAACTCAGCCATGAAGTGGTAGGCCACATAAAATGATAGAGCAGGGTCAGTGCATGCTGAAGCGCACAGAAGACGCCAACTGTCTGCAGAGTCAATAGTCAAAGACCTCAAAACTTGGTGTGGCCTTCAGATTAGCACAACAGGGTGTAGAGAGCTTCATGGAATGGGTTTCCATGGCCGAGCAGCTGCACCCAAACCTTACATCACCAAGTGCAATGCAAAGCGTCAGATGACGTGGTATAAAGCACGCCACCACTGGACTCTAGAGCAGTGGAGACATGTTCTCTGGAATGACAAATCACGCTTCTCTGTCTGGCAGTTGGATGTATGTGTCTGGGTTTAGCAGTTGCCAGGAGAACGGTACTTGCCTGACTTGTGCCAAGTGTAAAGTTTGGTGGAGGAGGATTAAGGTGTGGGGTTGTTTTTAAGGGGTTGGGCTTGACCCCCTATTTCCAGTAAAGGGAACTCTTAAGGTGTCAGCATACCAAGACATTTTGGACAATTTCATACTCCCAACTTTGTGGGAAGAATTTGGGGATGGCCCCTTCCTGTTCCAACATGACTGCACAAGCAAGGTCCATAAAGACATGGAGGAGCCAGTTTGGGATGGAGAAACTTGACTGGCCTGCACAGAGTCCTGACCTTAACTGGATAGAACATCTTTGGAATGAATTAGAGCGGAGACTGTGAGCCAGGCCTCCTCCCCCGACATCAGTGCCTGACCTGACAAATGTGCTTCTGGAAGAATGGTCCAACCTTCCCATAGACACCCTCCTAAACCTTGTGGACGGCCTTCCCAGAAGAGTTGAAGCTGTTATAGCTGCAAAGGGCGGGGCCAACTCAATACTGAACCCTACAGACAGACTGGGGGGCCATTAAAGTTCATATGTGTATAAAGACAGGTGGCCCAATAATTTTGGCAATATAGTGCATGAGGAGCAGGACAATTTTTTTGAGGGTTATTCTTTGGTGGTAGGTTATGGTAGTAGCAAGAAATATACAGGTAAATTAAAAATATATATATTTTTACTAGTCTGGGACAGTTTTCCTTTGATAATAATTTACAAAATCAGGAGATATCCATGATCATTTACCACCAAATAAAAGCCAATATGTCCTGAAAAAAAACAAGGTGTAATCCACCAGAATGCACAAAGTAATTGTAATAATATGTACCGTGTTCCCAGGACATGTCAAATTAGCACATTTACATTTGCATTAACATTTGTTTTACCCTTAGGAGCGAAGGGGTTAAGGAACGGTTGGTGTCAAGCCTTTGCAAGAGTCTGCCGGGCTGCCTTTTTTATTTTATTTTTAACTGGCAATCCTGCCAGTAACACACGTCCTGTCTTAGAGTGACAACACTCTGTATTAGATCTATGGAAGAGCAGAGTTGTCACCCTAGGACAGAAAGTGCGTTAGGGCTATTGAACACCTTCCTGTGTCCCCATTTCAGTTACATAGGGGAGGTGTTAAAACAAAAATCCAGGATAAACAAATATTATCTAAATACTTTCATCATGTATGCCCTTCCTTGACTCTTGGTGTACTTTGTGTATTTTTTCCAGATCTGTGCAGTAATCCCGTGTGAGACTTTACCTGTGGAGGAGCTTCCTGCTGCTCTCTGTCTTTGCATCCACTCCCTCCTGTAGTTTTCATCAGTCATGGCCAAAAATATTGTTCCCCCTACATTTCTGTCAGATAATGCACCGCTTCTCCCAGAAAATTGTTGCAATTACAAGTGTTTCGGCATTCTCTTGTTTTTCTTTTGTTTGTATTGGTAGGACACAAAAAAGTAGAGAAATAAAAAGCCAAATCTGACACATTCCATGTAAAACTCCAAAAATGGACTGGGCAAATTTATTGGCACCTTCTTAAAATTGTAAGAAATAATTGTATTCCAAGTTTGTGACGTTCCTGTAATTTGTCATTAAACTCCTCCCCTGAATCAATTAATAGGTGCTGACAATATAGAAATCACACCGGCAACCAGTTAAAATCGTGAAACAATGACTCAACCTTTCTGTTGTGTGTGTCTTTGTGCCAGATGGATCATGGAGAAAAGAAAGAGCAGCAAAGAATTGTCTGAGGATTTGATAACAAAAATTGTGGAAAAGCATGGACAATCTCAAGGTTGTAAGTTCATCTCCAGAGATCTTAATGTTCCTGTGTCCACTGTGTGCAACATTGTCAAGAAGTTTACTGCCCCCGGCATTTTAGCAAAGCTCACTAGACGTGGAAGAAAGAGAAAAATTGATCAGAGATTGCAAAGAATGATTGTTTGAATGGTGGATAAAGAGTCTTGATCAACTTCCAGACAAATCCAAGCTAAACGTCAGGCACCGAGTACAACTGTGTCAGCTTGCACTATACGTAACCATCTGAATGAAAAGGGACGCTATGGTAGGAGGCCCAGGAGGACCCCACTGCTGACACAGAAATATGGTAGGAGACCCAGGAGGACCCCACTGCTGACACAGAAATATGGTAGGAGACCCAGGAGGACCCCACTGCTGACACAGAAATATGGTAGGAGACCCTGGAGGACCTCACCGCTGACACAGAAATATGGTAGGAGACCCAGGAGGACCTCACCGCTGACACAGAAACATGGTAGGAGACCAAGGAGGACCCCACCGCTGACACAGAAATATGGTAGGAGACCCAGGAGGACCCCACTGCTGACACAGAAACATCAAAAAGCCAGATTGGAGTTTACCAAAACCTACCTAAGGAAGCCAAAATCCTTTTGGGAGAATGTGCTGCGGACAGACAAAACAAAATTCCAGCTTTTTGGTAAATCCCATCATTCCACTGTTTGCAGAAAAAGCAATGAGACCTTTAAAGAAAATGATCCAGTCCCTCCAGTCACACATGGAAGTTCACTTATGTTTTGGGGTTGCTGTGCTGCTTCAGGCACTGGATGTCTTGACGGTGTGCATGGCATTATGAAATCTGAAGACTACCAAACAAATCTGGAGTGCAATGTAAGGCCCGGTGTCAGAAAGTTGGGTCTCCGTCAGAGGTCATGGGTCTTCCAGCAGGACAATGACCCAAAGCACACATCAAAGACCACCCAGAAATGGTTTTAGACAAAGCCCTGGAGAGAACTGAACTGGCCAGCAATGAGTCCAGATCTCAATCCCATAGATCTCCTGTGGAGAGATCTCAGAACAGCAGTTTGGAAAAGGAACCCTTCCAATCTGAGGGACCTGGAGCAGTTGGCGAAAGAAGAGCGCTCCAAAATTCCAGTAGAGAGGTGGAAGAAACTCATTGATCAGGAAGCCATTGATGTCAGTTATTTTTTCCAAGGAGTGTGCTACCAAATATAAATTGAGGGTGCCAATAATTTTGTCCAGTCCATTTTTGGGGTTGTGTGTGGAATGTGTCAGATTTGGCTTTTTGTGGTATAACAATACAAAGAAATAAACATGAGAATGCCTAAACATTTGTAATTGCAATAATTTTCTGGGGGAAGTGGTGCATTAGCTGACAGAAATGCAGGAGTACCAATATTTTTAGTCATGAACTGTGTATATATACAGTACATATACACACACACACATACATACATACATACATGCACATACAGTGTCTTGAAAAATTATTCATACCCCTTGAAATGTTCCACATTTTGTCATGTTACAGCCAAAAACGTAAATGTATTTTATTGGGATTGGATGTGATAGACCAACACAGAGTGGCACATAATTGGGAAGATGAAGAAATGAGAAATGGTTTTCAACATTTTTTTAAAAATACAATGAAAAGTGTGGCGGCATTTGTATTCAGCCCCCCGGAGTCAATCCTTTGTAGGACCTCCTTTCGCTGCAATTCCAGCTGCAAGTCTTTTTGGGGATGTCTCTACCAGCTTTGCACATCTAGAGAGGGACATTTCTGCCCATTCTTCTTTGCAGAATCGCTCAAGCTCTGTCAGATTGGATGGAGAGCGTCTGGGAACAGCAATTTTCAAGTCTTGCCACAGATTCTCCATTGGATTTAGGTCTGGACTGTGACTGGGCCATTCTAACACATTAATATGCTTTGATGTAAACCATTCCATTGTAGGTCTGGCTGGATGTTTCGGGTCGTTCTCCTGCTGGAAGGTGAACCTCCTACCCAGTCTCACGTCTTTTGCAGACTAACAGGTTTTCTTCTAAGATTGCCCTGTATTTGGCTTCATCCATCTTCCCATCAACTCTGACCAGCTTCCCTGTCCCGGCTGAAGAAAAGCATCCCCACAACATGATGCTGCCACCACGTTTCACGGTGGGAATGGTGTGTTCAGGGTGATGTGCAGTGTTAGTTTTCCCCCACACACAGCACTTTGCTTTTAGGCCAAAAAGTTAAATTTCGGTCTCATCTGACCAGAGCTCCTTCTTCCACATGTTTCCTGTGTCCCCCACATGGCTTCTCACAAACTGCAAACGGACTTCTTATGGCTTTCTTTCAACAATGGCTTTCTTCTTGTCACTCTTCCATAAAGGCCAGATTTGTGGAGTGCACGACTAATAGTTGTCCTGTGGACAGATTCTCCCACCTGAGCTGTGATCTCTGCAGCTCCTCCAGAGTTCCCATGGGCCTCTTGGCTGCTTCTCTGATGAATGCTCTCCTTGCCAGGCCGGTCAGTTTAGGTGGACGGCCATGTCTTGGTAGGTTTGCAGTTGTGTCATACTCTTTCCATTTTTGGATGATGGATTGAACAGTGCTCTGTGAGATGTTCAAAGCTTGGAATATTTTTTTTTTTTATAACCTAACCCTGCTTTAAAATTTTCCACAACTTTATCCCTGACCTGTTTGGTGTGTTCCTTGGCCTTCATGATGCTGTTTGTTCACTAATATTTTCTAACATACCTCTGAGGGCTTCACAGAACAGCTGTATTTATACTGAGATTAAAATACACACAAGTGGACTATTTACTAAGTAGGTGTGTACTGAAGGCAATTGGTTCCACTAGATTTTAGTTAGGGGAATCAGAGTAAAGGGGGCTGAATACAAATGCATGCCACACTTTTCAGATATTTATTTGTAAAAAATGTTGAAAACCATTTATCATTTTCCTTCCAGTTGTCAATTATGTGCTACTTTGTGTTGGTCTATCACATCAAATCCCAATAAAATACATTTACATTTTTGGTTATAACATGAAAAAAATTTGGAAAATTTAAAGGGGTATGAATACTTTTTCAAGCCACTGTATATATATTTATATAAATAATGTTTGGGGGTTCAAAAGTAATTTTCTAGCAAAATAATTTCAGCGTTTAACACGTAGGAGAAAAATGTCAGAATTGTTTTGATAGGCAAATGGTTAATGGAGCGGACACCGAACTTGATTTTGCTGCTCAGCATGTGCTTGTACGGAGCACCCAAGTGCTTCTGTGTGTGAGGGTAACTGAAGGAATAAATTTTTTTTTTTTTCGTCACTGGGGCTGACGCCTCATTTACTTGCTCAGCAGATAAGCTTCTGCTGAGCAGTAAGACAGCCCGACACTCCCCTTTCCTGACGAGCACCCAATCAGTGCTGGTCACACTGCAAGGTCTCTGCAAGGAGGGGAGGAGGAGATAAACAACGCGTTAACATTAAAAATTTAAGTCGCCATTAAGCTCCTTTTGTTTTTAAAATCCCCAGACAAGCTCCTCTGCCTAATAAAAACCATCATCCTTTCCTGCTATCTATAAATACCTTATTTAACCACTTCCTGTCCGGACACTTTTACCCCCTTCCTGTCCAGGGCAATTTTCAGCTTTCAGCGCTATCACACTTTGAATGACAATTGCGCGGTCATGCAATACTGTACCCATATGAATTTTTTACCATTTTTTTTAGACAGATAAAGCTTTATTTTGGTGGTATTTATTCACCGCTGGGATTTTTATTTTTTTTACTATGTAAATGAAAAAGTCCAAAAATTTTGAAAAAAAGTGTTTTTTTTTATAAAATTTTGCAAATAAATAATATTTCATCCTAAATCTTGGCCAAAATTTATTCCGTTATTTTTTTAGTAAAAAAAAAAATCCAAATTAGTTTATAACCAAACATTATAATTTTTAAACATTTTTTTTTACATTTTTATTTTATTTTTTTTTATATTATTTTTTATTTTTATTTTTTATTTTTACATACTGTCACCCTAGCAGTACAGTGTCACCATGGTGACACTGTACTACTTGTGGGGGGTGATGAAGATTTTTTTTTTTTTTTTTACACTGATTGCTTTTACACCCATATAGGATGTATAAGCAATCATTTCTCTTTCTCTCTGTCTGCATTCTTGCAGTCATTGAGAAATACTGAGTGAGCTGTGATTGGTCACAGCTTGTCACATGGTACAAGGCTGTTGTGAATAGCCTTGTACCATGTGACCTCTGTGATCACTCACAGATTTCACACGTAGTAAGCAATGATGTCACAAGTGACATCTTGCTTACTACTTTGCATGTGATCACTGATTCGCCAATCAGTGATCACATGACCGGGACCTCGTACAGAGGTCCCGTCCGACGATCGGTGTTTCACTGTGTCCGGAGGACACAGCGGACACCGGATCGCGGTGGTGCGCGCTCCTAGGGAGCGCGCACAGCTAGAAAAGGCGGGTGCCGTTTAGGAACGGCAACCCGACCTTGGACTGCCACCGCCCTGCCGTTTATAAACAGCAGGCGGACGGCAAGAGGTTAACCACCTCCGGTCCGGCCGCTGTATATAAACGGCCAGACGGTGGCAGTGCAGGGTCAGGTGGCCGTTTATAAATGGCCTCCCCGCACCCTGCTTGTGCGCGCTCCCTAGGAGTGTGCAGCACCGCGATCCAGTGCCCGCTGTGTCCTCCGAAGGTAGTTCTCAATGGCTGCAAGAATGCAGCCAGAGAGAAGGAGAAATGATTGCTTTTACATCCTTTATGGGTGTAAAAGTAATCAGTGTAAAAAAAAAAAAATCTTCATCTCCCCCCACAAGTAGTACAGTGTCACCATGGTGACACTGTACTGCTAGGGTGACAGTATGTAAAAAAAAAAAAGACAATAAATAAAAAATATAAAAAAAATGTAAAAAAATGTTTAAAAATTATAATTTTGGTTATAAACTAATTTGGGTTATTTTTTTTTTTTACTAAAAAGATAGAATAAATTTTGGCCAAGATTTATGCTGAAATACTATTTATTTGCAAAATTTTATAAGAAAAACACTTTTTTTCAAAATGTTTGGACTTTTTAATTTACATAGCAACAAAAATAAAAATCCTAGCGGTGAATAAATACCACCAAAATAAAGCTTTATCTGTCTCAAAAAAATGGTACAAAATTCATATGGGTACAGTGTCGGATGACGGCGCAATTGTCAATCAAAGTGTGATAGCACTGAAAGCTGAAAATTGGCCTGGACAGGAAGGGGGGGGGGAAGTGTCTGGACTGGAAGTGGTTAAATATGGTTTTGTTAAAATTATATATTTTTTTCTATCAGGACAAGTAGATTGGGAACCCAATTTAGCCCCTTGGATAAGCAGTTTTTTTTTTTCTTAATTTCCACACCCCTGAGACTGTTGAGATCATCTCAACCTAAACAAAGTCACTGACCAAGATTGCTTTTTTTTTTAATGTAACCCTAAGCTAAAACGGTTTGGGCTTTCATACAGGTATTAACAAATAGGTGGTTGGGTTGTGTTTTTACCACTTCCGGACTGCCAGTCAATGCCACTCAAAGTTGATAAAATAGGGAGTGGATGGAGGTGTTCACACTGTAGTACAGGCGTACATCGGTTTACGGACGCCTCGGTTAACAATTTTCATTTTACGAATGAAAATCCATTAAAAATAATGCCTCGATTTACTAATTTGTTTTGCAATACGAAGCAAGTTTCCCCAGGATGCATTGTGCCTGGGAGGTTTATAGCGCCGGCCCCGTGCCTTTAAAGTGCACTATATAAAGAGTTTTGAACAGATAAGACTTTTTTCTGACTTCCGGAACGGATTAATTGGTTTTAAATGCATTTACAAATTAATTTTTAATCATGTCTCTGTACAGTATTTATACAGTCAGGTCCATAAATAATTGTGTGTAATTCCTACACCGTTCACCTGATTTGGATGTATATACCCTCAAATTAAAGCTGACAGTCTGCAGTTAAAGCACATCTTGTTCCTTTCATTTCAAATCTATTGTGGTGGTGTATAGAGCCAAAAATGTTAGGATTGTGTCGATGTCCCAATATTTATGGACCTGACTGTATATTGTACATTCACATCAGTCCCTAACCCTCAAGGGGTGTACAATCTAAGGTCCCTAACTCACATTCATACATACACATACTAGGGGCAATTTAGATGGGATCCAATTAACCTACCAGAATGTCTTTGGAGTGTGGGAGGAAACCGGAGTATCTGGAGGAAACCCACGCAGGCACAGGAAGAACATGAAAATTCCAGGTAGGTGGTGCCGTGCCTGGGATTCGAACCAATGACCCTAGTACTGCCAAGCAGAAGTGCTAACCATTTAGCCACTTTGCTGCCCATAATGTACATTCCCATCAGTCCCTAACCCACGCATGCACAGGGAGAACATGCAAACTACAGGCAGGAAGAGTCGTGGCTGGGATTCGATCTAATGACCCTAGTACTGCCAAGCAGAAGTGCTAACCATTTAGCCACTGTGCTGCCCATTTACTTTTAAAGTTACCAAGAGATCCAAAGCACCAACAGGTGTTCCAGAGAGCCAAGATCTGAGTTCCTCAACAGTCTCACAATCCAACCTCCATTATCTCTAAGTTTTTTTGTAGGTCAAAGGCAAATACTTTTTGTGGCCATCTATTAAACCATTTGGAAGTGTCACACTTCAGAAAAGAATTGAAGAACTTTCAAAAATGTATTGTTGACAGCAGGGGACACCTTGCATGCGAAGTTCCCAGCACTCGGCCCGTGTCAGTACCTCCACACCCTTGTAATGACCTTCCGCCTCCAGTTACTAAAATTAGGTTTTGGTATTTGTACATCTTCTGATAATACGGGGCTCACGGTGCGAGAACTATGAACCTCCAGGACACCTTCGTACTATGGCTTTAGGAGGATTTTAACAATACGAGGTGATCAAATACATATTCTGCATACTTGGGCTAAACAATCATTATTCATGTGGAATAGTATGGTAACCTTGTTATCGACAAATACGTACAAGGTACACCTTGTTATGAAAGAGAGGTACAAACATACACCTAAGAATTATATCGCTTTTACGTCAAACAGACCTTTATTTGTATGTATCATCACACATGCCTGGCACGGTTTATACAATCTATGAGGGGCGTTCAAGTCAAACCAGGACTTTTAATGTTACAGGTATAAAAAGGGAAGTTAGGGTGCTACACGCAATAGTAAGAGGCAAGTGTGTCCTATTACTAATGTCGCAGGCCAGTACAGAGAATGTTAATCAAAATGGCGGACAACGGTGTTAGTGCGTTCATGAAACAGCGTGTGGTGATGAAGTTTCTCGTGAACGAAGGCGTAAAACCTGCCGATATCTACAGAAGACTTCAAGTACAGTACGGTGATGGGACGCTCAGCCGCAGTATGACATTTGAATGGTGTAAACGTTTCAAAGATGGCCGTACATCCGTCAGTGACGATCCCACCCATGGTGGTTCCCAGCCCACAGTAGTAATTCCTGTGGACATTCAGCACATGGAATCCTGGATAAATGACACATAACCGGTCATGAAATTGCACAAAAGATGAATCTTTCTGTGGGAACGGTGAACACAATGATGACGAAGTGAAGCAATCTGTTCTAGAATGTTTCAGGCGTACTGACAAATCTCTCTATCCTGCTTTCCAGGCATTAGTTAAACGTTGGGATAGGTGAATAAATGTAGCAGGGGAGCATGTCGAAAAATAAATGCAGTTTGTTCTTTTATTATACAGTTGTGCTCAACGATTTGCATCCCCTGGCAGAAATTGTGAAATTTTGGCATTGATATTGAAAATATGACTGATTGCTAAAAAATGCTCTTTTATTGAAGGATAGTGATCATATGAAGCCATTTATTATCAAATAGTTGTTTGGCTCCTTTTTAAATCATAATGATAACAGAAATCACCCAAATGGCCCGGATCAAAAGTTTCCCTTCCCTGGAATGTTTGGCCTTGGTACAGACACACAAGGTGACACACACGGGTTAAAATGCCAATTAGAGGTTAATGTCCCACATTTGTGGCTTTTTAACCATTTGCCGCCCGCCCTATGGCCAAATGGCGGACGGCAAATTTCATCATTGTTCCGGGTGGACGTCATATGGCGTCCTCCCGCACATGCGCAGATTGCTCTCCTGCAGAGCCGTGCAGCGGCGCGATCTGTCACCGGCCGTGTACCTCGGACACGGCCGATGACAGATCTGAGTATCGGCCCCGTTGCTGGTACCATGTGACCTGCTGTGACCAATCACAGCAGGTCACATGACAGTTGTATACAATGGATGGCTTCATTCATGCCATCCATTGTATACTACTGCCTGAATGGTCACAGATAATCACATGCACATGTCATGTGATTAGCTGTGGTCAAATCACAGCTAAGCACAAAAAAAAAAACCTGAATGAATCGATGTCATTCAGGTAAATGCTTGCTTATAGCAAAGTAATTCTTTGCTATAAGCAAATTGTGTAAAAAAAAAAAAAAAATACTGATCACTTCCCCAAAGTAGTACAATGTTACTATGGTAACATTGTACTACTTTGGTCATAGTGAAATATGAAAAATAAATCTTAAAAAAAGAAAAAAAATTTAATAAAAAATAAAATAAAAAAAATATATATAATTTTTTTTTTTTCATACTGTCACCAGTCAGTGTCCCTGATCACCGCCATGCCAGTTATATGATGACGCTGTACAGCACTGGTGACAGTATGTAAAAAAAAATAGTGAAACTAATTTTTTTAATTTTCCGAAAAATTATGACAAAAAAAAATACAACTTCAAAAAACTCGCCATGCCTCTTATGAAGTACATCGGACTGTCTACTTTGCAAAAAGGGGTCATTTGGGGGATATCTGTACCGTCCTGACATTTGGGGGATATCTGTACCGTCCTGACATTTGGGGGATATCTGTACCGTCCTGACATTTGGGGGATATCTGTACCGTCCTGACATTTGGGGGATATCTGTACCGTTCTGACATTTGGGGGATATCTGTACCGTTCTGACATTTGGGGGATATCTGTACTGTTCTGACATTTGGGGGATATCTGTACTGTTCTGACATTTGGGGGATGTCTGTACTGTTCTGACATTTGGGGGATATCTGTACTGTTCTGACATTTGGGGGATGTCTGTACTGTTCTGACATTTGGGGGATATCTGTACTGTCCTGACATTTGGGGGATATCTGTACTGTCCTGAAATTTGGGGGATATCTGTACTGTTCTGACATTTGGGGGGATATCTGTACCGTTCTGACATTCTTGGACCTCAAGAAATTAGATTGGCTGTCAGTACTTCAGGATTGATCAATATTCAGATCTATACCATAGTTTGTGAACTCTATAACTTTCCTACAAACTAAATAATACATCCTAATTTGGGTTATTTTCACCAAAGACATGTAGCAGAATACATCTCGGCCTAAATTTATGAAGAACAATTATTTATTTGCAAACTTTTATAACAGAAACAAAGAAAAACCTTTTCTTTTTCAAAAATTTTGGTCTTTTTTTGTTAATTTAGCAAAAAATAAAAACCCTGGCAGTGATTAAATACCACCAAAAGAAAGCTCTAGTTGTGGGAAGAAAATGATAACATTTTAGTTTGGGTACAATGTTGTATGACCGCGCAATTGTCATTCAAATTGTGAGAGCGCTGAAACCTGAAAACTGGCCTGGGCAGGAAGGGGGTAAAATTGCCCGGTATTGAAATGGTTAAATTGCAATTAGTGTCAGTGTATATATAGTCAATGAGTTTGTTAGCTCTTACGTGGAAGCGCTGACTAGGCTAGATACTGAGCCATGGGGATCAGAAAAGAACCGTCAAAAGTCCTGCGTAACAAGGTAATGGAACTTTATAAAGATGGAAAAGGACATAAAAAGATGTCCAAAGCCTTGAATATGCCAATCAGTACTGTTATCATTATGATTTAAAAAGGAGCCAAACAACTATTTGATAATAAATGGCTTCATATGATCATCATCCTTCAATAAAAGAGCATTTTTTGGCATGATGAGTCATATTTTCAATATCAATGCCAAAATGTCACAATTTCTGCCAGGGGATGCAAACTTTTGAGCACAAATGTATAACCCCAAAAGTCCCGGTTTCACTTGAATGCCTCTCGTAGTTGTGGGAATATACTGAGACTAGACTTAAAATGGAATTCCAGGCTATTCCTAACTATGCTTCCCTTTAGATGTGATTTCCTGTTGGGAGTATCTCTCTAAAAATTTGTTTCTGGGGATCTGACTTGTGTCTTAGTGTAGACTTCTAGGAAAATCAGTAAGCCAATCATAGAAGCTGGAAATTACATTTCTTGGGGGGGGGGGGGATTCTGCACACCATCTGTGTAGAGAACACCTCCAGGTAGCCATATTGCATTTTACAGAAAATTACAGCACTGCAGATTGAAAAGGAAGGGTTTTTTGTTTTTTTTTTAACATTCAATTACAATATTACTATGTAGAAATCCTATGTTTGTTATTTTTATCCATTATTTGGCAACCTGGTCAAATGGCTAATAAAAAATAAATGAGATTGAACTTTAGCTCACCGCTTGATCATCTGCAATTTTCCAATAAAGTTTGAGGGTTAGTGGCCAGTTCATGTCCCTGACCTCCTAGGAAGGAGGGAAATGACAAGACAGGGATTATTACAGGTGGCGGAAATGGGGGATTTTTTTCATAGTGCTCCTGGATTGGATGTACATATAAAACGTCAGTCTGATTATGTATGCGTGACCCATTGCACATCTGTGTACTATGTACTCAGCCAATCACCTTTTTCTACTTGAGAACAATTGGCAGGGGATTCTGTAAACAATTATTGTTCACAGAATCCCCTCACAATAGATCTCAAGGCAATGGCTCCCCACTGCAGTCTCAGCCAATGAGGGGGGAGAGTTCCAGGAGAGCCGAGGCTCTCGTGCTTATCGCTGGATCACGATGGGGCTCAGGTATTAGGGCGGGGCTGCTGCATACAGGTCTTTTACCTTTCATAGAATGCGCGAAGGTAAAAAACAATGAGCCTTTACAACCATTTTAACACTCATTTCAGATAGTGATTCTGACTGCCCATGACTCTCCTGTGTAAATTAACCCCTCGCCCTCCAGAGGATTCCCCCCCTTCCTGACCAGCCCATTTTTTGCGTTACTGCACTGCGTTATTTTAACTGACAATTGTGCGGTCATGCAATGCAGCAACCAAATTAAATTTAGGTCCTTTTTTTCACACAAATTGAGCTTTCTTTCAGTGGTATTTGTTTGCATGTGCGGTTTTATTTTTTGTGCTATATAAAAAAAAAAAAGACCAACAATTTTGAGAAAAAAAAACAATATTTTTGACTTTTTGCTATTAAACATGCCCAGTAAAATGTAAAAAAAAAAAATCAAATTTCACATAAGTTTAGGGCAAAATGTATTCTGCTCCGTGTCTTTGCTAAAAAAAAAAAAAAATCCCAATATGTGTAAAGTAATTGGTTTATGTGAAAGTTATAGCGTTTAGAAAAAGCGGTATAGATACTGGATTTTTTTGTTGTTCATTTTTACTAGTAATGGCAGCGATCAGCGACTTACAGCGGGACTGCGGCAGACATTCTGACACTGAAGGGGAACGGATTTGGTGTCAATGATGCCCACAGTGACACCAATACAGTGATCTGTGCTTAAAAAAAAAAAAAAAAAAAAGCACTGACACTACTAATGGCACTGGGCAGGAAGGGGTTAACATGAGAGGCGATCAAAGGGTTAACTGTGTGATGGGTGTGTTTTACTATGGGGCGGTGTCTGTGTGCTTCAATGTAAGCTCACTACTTTACACTGGCTGCACAGCCATCCAAAGCAGTGTGCCCGAGCTGACAGGGAGGAGAACTGTTAGTAAACAAAACAGTTCTCCTCCCCATCGGAGATCCTTGGTAATCACTGGGCGTCGGCGAGTAATCACTGGCTGAGACCTGGCAATTGACAGCCGCAGCAGCGAATGACGGCACATGTGCCCCCTATATAGAGATGCAAAATCACACACACATATATACACACACACGTGATTTTGCGCACCTGTGTCACCCTGTAGCAGTATTTCTGCTATAGGGCGGTAGGGAAGCGGTTAATGAGCTGAGATATGAAAATCGCTGAACTGCATGGTGTAAATGGAGTATCTGACTTGAGCAGAACCTTGTCAAGGACTGAAAGAATCTCTACAAAACATGAATAATCAGACACAAATAGTTTATTTTTTTTTTGTTTCTACAAGGAGTGTGATATAGTACAGAGGGCGCGCAGAGCCGTAACATTTCCAGTCATACACATTCTGTCAGTGTGTTGTCCTGTGTTAGATGTTTTCGTTCCACAGGCGTCTGTAATACTTGAACCCCGAGGGCCTACCGCTCACACTGTACTACCAAGCGGAGGAGAATGTGTGAAGGCTCCGAGTCCCATCATGGCCTCCACATTTTAAAAAAAACCCAAAAAGCCTAAGGTCAGCCCCCTCGATGAGAGGAGGAGATAAAAGTGCGCTCTTGCATGACGGGACCAAATCAGAACTCCCGTCTATTAAACAAGAAACTTATTTCCCTTTATCATCCTGGATACGCCATTGTCAAGTCGACCAGTTGTGGCGCCTTGAAGTGTGCGTGACGCAGTGGCAGCCATTATTTTGAGATGAACCAGCATATAGCCTATGAATCCACTAGCAACTGGTGATACATCTGAAGCATGATGGAGATTTGGCATGAATGTAAGGATGGACATCAGCCTGTCCAAACTACATCATGAAAAGGCTACTCTTCTAATTTTTTTTTTTTTTTTTTTAACTTGCATTAATCATGATTTTAGAAAGAATCACAAAGCATTAAAGAAATTATACCGCTTGCATATTTCTGACTTTTGGTGCATCTTCTTGGCCTTAAAGAAGAAGTACGGCCAAACCACATTTGGCCATACTTCTTCAATGGATCACAGAAGTGCACGTAGTTCTGCTCTCCTGTGACCCAAGATTTACCCTGCTGTTGGCTGATGTCATAGAGCCGGTCCAGGCTCCGCAGGGAACCCGAGAATAATGTCAGGATCTGCCCAGATGCCTGACTAGCAGCTGGTTCAGCCTCTGAGCAATGCCACTGAGACCCTGAGCCAGTCGCCCCTGCCCAGTGTCATGTGACCGCTGTGACCAATCACAGCAGATCACATGTCAATTGTATACAATGGATGGCTTCCTGTCATGCCATCCATTGTATACAATTATGTTGTTAGCTGTGACTGGTCAAGGCAGTCACATGATACAGACAGGGCCAATCACAGCCCATCTGTATCATGTGATCAGCTTTGCCCAATCACAGCTAATCACAACAAAAGACTGAATGAATCAGTTTCATTCAGTAACAATGATTGCAAATATCAATGAAATACATTGGTATTAGCAATCATAATGTGTTAAAAAGAGAAAAAATCCTGATCACTTGCACAGAGTAGTTCAATGTTACTATGGTAACATTGTATTGCTTTGGTCACAGTGTGCTGAAAAATAAAATAGTAGAAAAAAATTTACTAAAAAAAAAAAAAATAGAAACATTTGAAAAAAAAAAACACAAATTAAATTATTATTATTTTCACCAAAGAAATGTAGCCGAATAGATTTTGACCTAAATTTATGAAGAAATGTTATTTATTTGCAAAATTTTATAACAGAAACGAAGAAAAGTGTGTTTTTTTTTCCAGAAGTTTCAGGTGTTTTTTGTTTTATTTAGCAAAAAATAAAAAAACTCAGTGGTGATTAAATACCACCAAAAGAAAGCTCTATTTGTGGGAAAAAAATTATAAAAATATCATATGGGTACAGTGTTGCATGACCGCGCAATTGTCATTAAAAGTGCGACAGCACTGAAAGCTGAAAATTAGCCTGGGCAGGAAGGGGTACAAGTGCCCGGTATTGAAGGGGTTAACATTCTCAGGTATAGCGCTTTGTGCTGAGAGAACATTAATCTACCTTCACAATTAGGAGTGCATGCCTGTGTGTGCCACAAAATCTGGGGCAGAGCTGACAGCTGCTGGACTCAGTGAAGGATCAGGAACCGCTGGTTTTTGTCCATGTTATCTCATTGAGTGTGCAGTCCATAACATAAGAACTAGGCAGCAGTTAAGAGAGCAATAACGTTTAATCCTTATGAAAGTTAGAGGTGATAGTAAAGGTATATATACAGTTAAGGAAATACGTATTTGATCCCCTGCTGATTTTGAATGTTTGCCCACTCACAAAGAAATGATCAGTCTGCAAATTGAATGGTAGGTAGCAACAAAAAATTCTAAAGAAATGCATGTCTAACAGATTATGCACTGATTTGCATGTTCATGAGGGAAATAAGTATTTGATCCCCTATCATTCAGCAGGATTTCTGGCTACCAGGTGTCTTTCATACAGGTAACAAGCTGAGATTAGAAGCAGTCTCTTAAAGGGAGTGCTGCTAATCTCATTTTGTTAGCTGTATAAAAGACACCTGTCCACAGGAATAATCAATCAGATTCCAAACTCTCCACCATGGCAAAGACCAAAGAGCTGTCCAAGGATGTCAGGGACAAGATTGTAGACCTACACAAGGCTGGACTGGGCTACCAAACTATTGCCAAGCAGCTTGGTGAGAAGGTGACAACAGTTGGTGCAATAATTCACAAATGGAAGAAACACAAAACAACTCTCAGTCTCCCTAGGTCTGGGGCACCATGCAAGATCTCACCTCGTGGAGTATCAATGATCATGAGAACAGTGAGGAACTACATGTGAGGATCTTGTCAATGATCTCCAGGCAGCTGGGACTACAGTCACCAAGAAAACAATTGGTAACACACTACGCCAACAAGGATTGAAATCCTGCAGTGCCCGCAAGAACCCTTTGCTCGAGAAAGGACATATCCAGGCCCCTCTGACGTTTGCCACTGAACATCTGAATGATGCAGAGGAGGACTGGTGGAAGGTCTTGTGGTCAGATGAGACCAAAATTGAGCTCTTTGGCATCAACTCAACTCGCCGTGTTTGAAGGAGGAGGAATGCTGTCTATGACCGCAAGAACACCATCCCAACTGTCAAACATGGTGGTGGAAACATTCTGCTTTGGGGGTGTTTTTCTGCTAAGGGGACAGGACAACTGCACCCCATCAAAGGGACGATGGACGGAGCAATGTACGGTCAAATCTTGGGTGTGAACCTTCTTCCCTCAGCCAGGGCATTGAAAATGGATCGTAGATGGGTGTTCCAGCATGACAATGACCCAAAACACACGGCCAAGGCAACAAAGGAGTGGCTCAAGAAGAAGCACATTAAGGTCCTAGAATGGCCTAGCTAGTCTCCAGACCTTAATCCGATTGAAATACTGTGGAGGGAACTGAAAGTTTGAGTTTCCAAATGTCAGATACCAAACCTTAATGACTTGGAGAAGATCTGCCAAGAGGAGTGGGCCAAAATCCCTCCTGAGATGTGTGCAAACCTGGTGGCCAACTACAGGAAACTTCTGACCTCTGTGATTGCCAACAAGGGATTTGCCACCAAGTACTAAGTCATGTTTTGTGAAGGGGATCAAATACTTATTTCCCTCATGAACATACAAATCAGTGCATCATTTGTTAGACATGCATTTCTGCTGAATTTGTTGTTGCTATTCTGTTTCTGTGTTACAATACACCGAACATTCAATTTTTAGACTGATCATTTCTTTGTGAGTGGGCAAACATTCAAAATCAGCAGGGGATCAAATACTTATTTCCTTCACTGTATATATATATATATATATATTTTTTTTTTTTTTTGCTTATGGCCGGTAAACTTTGTTGCTATGCAACAGTAAAAAAAAAAAGTAATGCATTGTGGACTGAGCTATGACTGATCAATCTGTTAGTTACAGCTTAGTCAAGACATGGGGTTGATTTACTAAAACTGTAAAATCTGGTGCAGCTGTGCATGGCAGCCAATCAGCTTCTAACTTCAGCTTGTTCAATGAAGGTTGGAGAGAAAAACCTGGAAGCGGATTAGTTTCTACGCCAAGCTGCACCAGATTTTTCACTCAGTTTTAGTAAATCAACCCGACCGACTCATTTCTGGGCATATGTGTGAGAACTGTTCTGAATTCATTGAGGAACTTTTGAATTTAGAACTCTGTAAATTTGAATTTTTAAATAGTGTACCGAATCCCTTTGTTAATAAGCCCTAGAAAGCTGGTAGTCATTTTTTTTAGCTTTTTTTTTTTTTTTTTTTTACACTAGTGAATTGATAGGCTGCATTTTAAAATGGCTGCTTTCACTGGCTGTAGTTTATAGATCTGATTTTTTTTTTTATTTTTTAATATCCTATACAAACACCATCCCCAATTTGCAGTATATAAAGGTCAGCATTAAAAAACCCCACCAAAATATCAAAACGAAAAAGTTTAGAGGATAAATTTACCTCTACTTGCTGAGATAACTTGTATCTAAAAGAATTTTGTTAGTTGCAAAGATTTAGCCTGTTAGTCACATTCATCTGGACTTGTTCTGTAATGTTGAGGATGTTTCGTAGCTCAGTCTAAGCAGTTTCATCAGTTAGTACGAGTGTCAGGGCAATACCCCAACATTTATATCCAAAAGAGCTAACACCAGCAAAATAATTTGGTAAATGTAGTGCAGTGAGGAATGAAAAGACAATTATATTAGGGAGATGAAGCAATCTCTCAACAACAAATAGCCCAACATAGGAGGACAAATATTACAGGCCAAGACGCAAGAGTCTTTCAACGCCTTAAAGTGTTACTAAAGTCAATTTCATTTTTTTAAATTAAAACAAACATGTTCGCCTGTGCTGTGCAGTTGTATTACACAGAGCGGGCCCGATCTTCCTCTTCTTGTGGCCCCCACCGGTGATCTTGACTCCTCCTCTTCTTCTGCCCCCAATGGCTTGCTATATCTGCTCACTCCCGAGCTGTGTGTCTATAGAGCTGAGCTCCATAGACACACACAGCGGGCTTAGCCCACCCCCTACTTCCTCCATACTGCATTTGACTGACAGCAGCAGGAGCCAATGTTCTATATTGCACCTTAAATACAGGTGTAACGTGTTGCTGAAGGTGAAACTATCCTTTAAAATGGCAATATATATGAAAGACAAATGGTGGTCAAGGCCTCACCCCTGTTCATGGTTCTGGTTTGACATAGATGGACTTTTTCACGCCTCTTGTGAACCAGTTGTCCTCTCTGTTCAAGATGTTCACCTCAATGTCCTCAAAAGATTGTCTTTTTTTCTAAACTGATACTAAAGCTAAAACCATTTTTTACCTTAATGCAAGGAAAGTATTAAGGTAAAAAATGGTTTTAGCTTTAGTATCAGTTTAGGGAAAAAGACAATCTTTTGAGGACATTGAGGTGCACATCTTGAACAGAGAGGACAACTGGTTCACAAGAGGCGTGAAAAAGTCCATCTATGTCAAACCAGAACCATGAACAGGGGTGAGGCCTTGACCACCATTTGTCTTTCATATATATTGCCATTTTAAAAGGATAGTTTCACCTTCAGCAACACGTTACACCCGTATTTAAGGTACAACATAGAACATGTTGCAATTGCCAGTCCCCCCTCAAACCCCAACTGTGTACAGCGGCGTCACTCATTCACAGTGATCTTTGATTAGATAAACGACACATCCCATCTCCTACTGCATCATGCAGAATTGTAGTCTTAATGGACTACGTGTCCTTGTAGTCCATTGACACTTCCTGGAGCTTAGTAACGGTCTGTTGGTACAGAGGTTCAGGCAGAGAGCTGTACGAATTGTCTGCAGGAGCCTGACATTGCACCCACAATCCACTGAACACAGGTGCAATGCTCCGCAGGCTCCTGAAAAAAAAAATTTAAAATATTCCCCCTTTTTTTAATTGCAAAAACGTTTGTTTTATACAGGTGAGTTAGCCTTAAACATCTCTATCCCCAGGATTTGACAATTCACACCTTTATCCATGTAAATTGAAGGATTAACACCTGTGCAGACTTCCTGACACCAAGGATGATAATACACAACTAGAACAGGTCCACAATTTTCACATCTCCCATCCTGTTCTTGGGCAATATCACCTGTAATTCCATGATGATTGGATTAAGGTGTCTGTGTTAGATGTGGGTTATCTTCCTGACATTCATTATAACTGAAGAAGTGGCTTAGATAAGCTATGAAATATCTTCAACATTATACAAGTCCAGTTGAATGTGACCAACTAGTACTAGATATACCATGACCTGGATAAATGAGAGCCTTCAAAGACAATTTAGCCTTCAAGTTTCACACCCAGATTGGAATTATCTTTTTTTCATTTTTCAAATTTACTGGATGACTGTGAATGGCCAGGCCAGATAGGTAATGTGCTAATGACTTAGACTGGATAACTGTGAATGGCCAGGCCAGATAGGTAATGTGCTAATGACTTAGACTGGATGACTGTGAATGGCCAGGCCAGATAGGTAATGTGCTAATGAGACTGGATGACTGTGAATGGACAGGCCTGATAGGTAATGTGCTAATGAGACTGGATGACTGTGAATGGCCAGGCCTGATAGGTAATGTGCTAATGAGACTGGATGACTGTGAATGGCCAGGCCTGATACGTAATGTGCTAATGAGACTGGATGACTGTGAATGGCCAGGCCTGATAGGTAATGTGCTAATGAGACTGGATGACTGTGAATGGCCAGGCCTGATAGGTAAGGTGCTAATGACTTAGACTGGATGACTATAAATGGCCAGGCCTGATAGGTAATGTGCTAATGACTTAGACTGGATGACTGTGAATGGACAGGCCTGATAGGTAATGTGCTAATGACTTAGACTGGATGACTGTGAATGGACAGGCCTGATAGGTAATGTGCTAATGAGACTGGATGACTGTGAATGGACAGGCCTGATAGGTAATGTGCTAATGAGACTGGATGACTGTGAATGGCCAGGCCTGATAGGTAAGGTGCTAATGAGACTGGATGACTGTGAATGGACAGGCCTGATAGGTAATGTGCTAATGACTTAGACTGGATGACTGTGAATGACAGGCCAGATAGGTAACGTGCTAATGACTTAGACTGGATGACTGTGAATGGCCAGGCCTAATAGGTAAGGTGCTAATGACTTAGACTGGATGACTGTGAATGGAAAGGCCTGATAGGCAATGTTAGGATGTACTGGAAAATAATAAACTGATTTAGCCATAGCCAAACCACTCATCACCTTCCAAAAACTAAAGAGGTGAGAAAAGGCAAATGTGAATCAGTGATGTAGAAGAACCCGGCACTCTCAGCATGTAAACCATAGATTTCCCATTCAATGGAAGAAGTGTTATGAATATCTGTGAATTTCATTTGAAGTTTCTGACCTGATATCTCACATGGGACCTGTCATCAGTCTTTACACATCACGTCAAACAGCTATAAATGAACTATTCCTACAACATTCTGTTACTAAAGATGCTACATTTAGGCTTCAGTTCTCACCATTAGATCTATGCTATTCATCCACACCTTCCAGCAGGATTATGGCACTACTATGGCATGTTATTCCATAGAGAACCTGTCACATGGGAAACAAGGTGACAGTATTAAAGAACAGACAGGAACTAGGACACAAATAAGCAATCTCTGGCTGTGAATTTTGTCATCATCATGCTTAGCTTGAATACTTTAGGTGTAATATCAAACCCAGACATCAAAATGTGTGCAAACAGAAGCTGGGAAAATCTTAAATTGTGGTGCTGTGAGGATGTCATTAAAATGCATGATGGGTATTTAGATGCTGGAGGGGAAATGGCTTATGATAGTTCATGTGGACTGCAGAACAAAGCAGCTGAGCCTCCATGAAGGCTATCACCACCGGAAACACGTACTTCAGTTTGTAGAACCACTTCCTGCCTTCATTTAATTTGATGGATCTCTCCAGCAGAATTTCCTGTTCAATTTAACTCTGCAGTCAGTAAAAGGCCAAATGATGGTGTCACACTCTGCTAATTCGCCCCTTGGACTCTCAGAGATAAGAGATACTACGGATTGGTCCAGCTAATGGTGTACATCTGAAACTAGAGTAGGATTGACTTCCATACAAATGATAAAGGAAGTGCTGATGCCTATGAACATTTTTAAATCAAATAAAACACCAGTTAGCAGACTAGTCTCCCTCCAGTTGCAGTTAGCAGTATGGACTAATCATCCCAGTTATTGTTAGTGCATTCCTATAGTTCAGGTGAAGTGTGAGGCTGCGTGCAAGTAGGCTTCAAAATTGGGAGCACAGTGCACAACCTAACCGCCCAGCAAGCGAATAGGAGCACTAAACATCAGGGTTTAGCAATCATCTCCTGCTCACTATGGCAGCCATTCTCAACCAGGATTCCGTGGAACTCTAATGTTCTTCCAAACATTGCTACAGGTTCCTCAAGCTGTGGTGATTGTTCTCCCATCTGATGATGCCTGCATAGGTCCAAGCTCATTAGTACTTGGAAAAGCCAGAAACCTGACACCAATGACCTCTAAAGGTAGCTTTCTTCCCACTGGTCACTAATGTAAGGGAGCTTTCTTCCCTCATCACCAATGTAAGGAACATTCTTCCCACTGATCACCAATGTAAGGGACATTCTTCCCACTGATCACCAATGTAAGGGACATTCTTCCCACTGACCACCAATGTAAGGAGCATTCTTCTCACTGATCACCAATGTAAGGAACATTCTTCCCACTGATCACCAATGTAAGGGACATTCTTCCCACTGATCACCAATGTAAGGGACATTCTTCCCACTGATCACCAATGTAAGGGACATTCTTCCCACTGATCACCAATGTAAGGAGCATTCTTCCCACTGATCACCAATGTAAGGGACATTCTTCCCACTGATCACCAATGTAAGGGACATTCTTCCCACTGATCACCAATGTAAGGAACATTCTTCCCACTGACCACCAATGTAAGGAACATTCTTCCCACTGATCACCAATGTAAGGGACATTCTTCCCACTGATCACCAATGTAAGGAACATTCTTCCCACTGATCACCAATGTAAGGAACATTCTTCCCACTGATCACCAATGTAAGGAACATTCTTCCCACTGATCACCAATGTAAGGAACATTCTTCCCACTGATCACCAATGTAAGGAACATTCTTCCCACTGATCACCAATGTAAGGGACATTCTTCCCACTGATCACCAATGTAAGGAACATTCTTCCCTCTGATCACCAATGTAAGGGACATTCTTCCCACTGATCACCAATGTATGGAACATTCTTCCCACTGATCACCAATGTAAGGAACATTCTTCCCACTGACCACCAATGTACGGAGCATTCTTCCCACTGATCACCAATGTAAGGTACATTCTTCCCACTGATCACCAATGTAAGGTACATTCTTCCCACTGATCACCAATGTAAGGAGCATTCTTCCCACTGATCACCAATGTAAGGAACATTCTTCTCACTGATCACCAATGTAAGGTACATTCTTCCCACTGATCACCAATGTAAGGTACATTCTTCCCACTGATCACCAATGTAAGGAGCATTCTTCCCACTGATCACCAATGTAAGGGACATTCTTCCCACTGATCACCAATGTAAGGGACATTCTTCCCACTGATCACCAGTGTAAGGAGCATTCTTCCCACTGATCACCAATGTAAGGAACATTCTTCCCATTCACCACCAATGTAAGGGGCATTTTCCTTACTGACCACCAATGTAAAGTATATACTTCCCGTTGACCACTAATGTAAGGAGCATTTTTCCCACTTTACCAATGTAAGGGGAATTTTTCCCACTGACCACCAATGTAAGGGGCATTATTCCCACTGAGCACAAGATGAGGGGCATTTTTCCCACTGACTCCAATATAAGTGGCATTTTTCCCCACTGACCACCAACGTGAGGGGCATTCTTCCCACTGACCCCAATATAAAGGGCACTTTTCCCACTGACCACCAATGTAAGGGCCATTTTTCCCACTGATCACCAATGTAAGGGGCATTATTCCCACTGACCCCAATATAAAGGGCATTTTTCCCACTGACCCCTAGTGAATTGGTTTTAGCAGGGGTTCCCTGAGACCTGAAGTTTATTTCAAGAGTTTGTCTGGGGGTAAAAAGGTTGAGAAAGGCTGCACTACGGTGCAGTGGCTTGCACTGCAATTCACCTTGTTGAATGCAATGTTCCCCGATGCTCAAAGGCCCCTATTTTTTTTTTTAAAAGAACCTTCACTTGAACTAATGAGAGCAGCTAATTGGTATTTTTCAAAAGTAGTTTGAAAGCTTAACTACGTCATAATTAGTTGGCTGAATCAGTGTGTACTATAACCAGTTCTCACTGGTTTTGTTTTCCCAAAAAATACATTTTTCACCTTTTCTTCCCTCATTTCTGTGCTGATGATTTCCTGCAGCCACTTCCAGTCTAGCAGACTTACTCTAGCTGCAGCTTTACATCATTGCTCTGGACTAACTTTGGTGACAACTGTGGACCATATCTGTGTAATGTGTCTCACCACAGCCAATTGTAATCAAATGTAACAGGGTGACAATGCAGGAGAACAAATGACAGTTGTCACTCCATAACAGGAAGTGTCTGAACAAGGACCTTCATAGAAAAGACCACCAGGTATTCTTTTACCCCCGGTTCACACCTATGTGTGTTGCAATCTGCTGCAGGGAAAAAAAGTCCCTGACCTTCTACAAAAACACAGTGGCTAAAAACACATAGATGTGCACATGTCCCATAGGAAAGCATGTTATATGGGCTGTAGTGAGTTAGCTGGAACTGTTAGTGAGTAGCAGGAACGATCTGCTTTTAGAACGCTTTTCAGAGGACATTTGACAGGCTGTGAGGAGGCATTGTTATTTTTTGTTCTTATTTATAAACTTTAAGCCTTGCTCTGCTCACCGGCTGCCATTCTGGCCTAAGCAAGAATGACGTGTCCCTGCTGCCTCAGCCCCCTGTGGTTCCAAGTCACATATCCCAGGAGGATCCAGGAGCGACAGAGACCGGTAGGCAAAGCTGTAGTCATCATCAGAGGCAGGCTATCTGAACCTGAACGAGGCAGCTGGGTTCCAATGACTGAGGACAAGCAAAACGGCAGCACAGGATTTGGGCTGCTGCACCTGATCAACAGATCGCAGCAGGACAACACTGGATCTGCTGGGTAGGTAAGTAACTGAACCTCTTTTAAGTACCCCTGGATACACATACTCAGGATGCTTAAATACAATGGTAAATCCAAGTAATGCAAGGCTTGGGGCTTGATACAAAAGATCAGTGACCCTACAATAGCTGGGCAAAACTAAGGGAGTTGTTCACACAGGTGGCCAGGGGAAAGTAAAAACAGGCAGTTGAGCCATAGGCTTACCTTCCCTTGACTACTCCCTTAAACACAGAAATGCAGTCAATCAGAGCTGTACACATGCCACAATGCTTTGCTGTGTGACCATGGCAAAAATGAAACGGTACTGGCGCCCAACACACAACTAGATTGGGCCATGCTGCAACCGCGGCGCAAGTGGGTCCAAATTTTTAGGGTTCAAAAAGGCGGTAAGAAGGAAACATATCATACCCTGACTGCCTGTCAAACACTCTCTGAAAAGCAATCCACTGCATATCCCTTTTTAGAAGGGCGGCAATAATAGCTGCATGTGTAAACGAGCCCTAAAGGTTGCAGTGGAACGTTTGCCCATCTGTGAAAACAATACCCTGTGCCCTCTCCATGTAAGAACATATTCAATACTATGAATAACTGTGTAACGCTTCAGTCCAATTTCTACCCTTTCAAGCAAAACTGCTGTCACTTGGTGATAATAACGGAAAAAATGTTTCCTAATCGGTCAGAAAAGTCAGTGCGTTTTTTAAAACAAAAAAAAAGAAAAAAAACACTGTACAGACTGGAGTAGTTTTGTTTACAAGAATACATCTGTCTCTAAGCATGTCACTGAGTGTTCTAAAAATGTGTAAAACTGTCATCTAACATTTTACATGTCAAAAAAGAACAAAAAAAAAAAGAAAAAACTACTATATCAGTGCAATAAGAAACCGCCACCCGCACCTGGCAGAAGCATTAACAAAATCCTATATTCCCTTGTTCATCTTGGCACAGCGTACAAATCTTGGAAGATAGAAGACAGCGTTGGGCATGGAAACCCGGGGAGGAGGTGTCACGTGCCACGCACAATCTACAAAACGTTGCCCCTTGACCGATATATGTTGTAAAAGAGATGTCAGGGGACGAAACGCGCCAGGGTTTGTTCAGTGTATAGTGCTCGGCACTGTCCGCTCTCTTCAGGAGTGGTGACTATTGATCAGGCCTCTGAGCTGCTTGGCCACGGTTTCAATGAGCTTCTGCTTGTCTTTTTCATTCCTCCGGAACTGAGCAAAGACGTTGTTTTTCCTGCTGGGGTCTTTCATCCTGAGAAAACAGGAACAGAAGAGTTAAATGAATAAAGTAGTATAGGTCAAGAAGGTTCAACGTGTAAGATGCTGTCATGAATGGTTGTTATACAACGCCCGCCGCTGACCTTGGTTGGCTGGTTTTTAAACAAAGTGAACCTTCACAAAGAGATACCACTTGACATATGACTGTAATCCTCCCACCTCCACAATCTAAAAAAAAGTTGACGTTTAATGAGGATAGGTTTTAATGTCCCAATGATGCACATGTGTGTCTATGGTTGGCCAGTGTTTCTCTAGGTCTCCTGTTATGATTGGGAGTGGATGGACTCTCAATCATGTGACCACTGTGACAGCTAATCACAGTGGTCAGGTGATCCGGAAATCCTTCCCCATCCCACATGCGTATACACACACATAAGGGACCCTGGGACTGAAGGAGAAGGGGTAATTTAATTACACTCCACCCCAACCCTCATTTTGATTCTCACCTAGAGAATGGCAAGTAACCATGCTCCTGCAGCCTCCTAGGATATCCATCCCAGGTTGAGAATCAGCTTCCACACCTGCTGCCAAGTTATCAGGGGGGTGGCTGCAAGAACCAGGAAAAGACAGCAGGCCCCTGAATATGTAGGAAAGGCAGATGGTGGTGTTGGAATACAACTGAAGGATGCTTGTTTCTGCCCAATTAGCAAAGAGCAACTGAGAACTTGTCAAATTGTTCCAATCTATCATGCATGAAAAGGTACTTTACATTTTTCATTACAATAGTTTATTCCGCATACATAAGATGGGATTGTTGCACTTCAGCTTTCGGTGAGTTCTCCAGAAAGAAATCCTTCCCATTTACTCCCATAAAGGAGCTACTTAGAAATGCACAGGCCTCAAGATTATTAAATTCTAGGCTGTATGAAGCCTAACCCCTTCTAGTAAATCTCCATTATCTTCACCCTTTCCTGGAGAACACCATTTAGAAGTGCAAGAAATTCACCTGAAATGTGAGAAGTTTTCCTCTGTATGGCCAGTTTTAAGTACCTGTGTGGCTTGATCCTGCAGAAACAGGACACCAACTTGTTTTTTATTTTTTTGATACGTGACTCACGAGAAAGGCCTGCAATCCACACTGGTAATATAGTTCATGTCATCAATATACTGTATATCTACAGTTGTGTTCAAAATAATAGCAGTCAGACATCACTAACCGGATCAATCACTGTTTTTGGTAGAAATGATATTTCTACATGGCAAATAATTTACTAGCAGGTGTAGTAGAGTAACAGAAATCCAACAGACCCAACAGTTGTGACATGCATGCTGCTGATTCTGTGTCATTGAATCACTCATTGAAAGGGGCATGTTCAAAATAATAGCAGTGTGGAGTTCTATTAGTGAGGTCATTCATTCTTTGAAAAACAGGTGGCAATTATTGCCCTTTGTCACGGATCCACGGTCGCCGCCACTAACATGCGACAATCGCACGACCGCAACTAACAGTAATACGTCACGCCCACGGCGTCAGACCCCAGACCTTCTCACCAAACTCGTGACCGAAGGACCGGCCGATCTAAAACCGCGGTGTGACGCGCGTAACAAGGCCACACTCAGCTGCACCCAGCACAGCGATTGCCCAGCTAATGGGCTACAATCGGTGCCTGCAGCCTAAATGCGCTTGTTACTGGGTCGGGTTAATTGCGCAACTAACCCTCTACTGCCACCACCACTTTTGTCGGAGACTGGGAAACTCCTGTTATCAAATATACACTATAATGATTGAAAAGTCACCTGTCCAATATGGTCAATTGGGCAGGGAGTAAACAAACACAGTAGCGTCTCTTCAAAAGGCAGGAATTCGTGAATTGCAGGTAAGCGCTTAAAAACAGTTTAACACTTTCAGAAAGAAAGATTTATTACTAAAAGAGTCAAACAGGCGCAATAAAATATTTACAAAGATATGTCACAAAAATATATATATATGTATATAAAGACACAGCAAAGAGATAGGAAGGAAATTACAGGGTTAAGTTACTTGCCCATATGCCTGGGTTTGCAGATCCAAGTTGCAGAGCAGGACGATTCTTTATCTCCTCCTTCGATGTTAGCTGAGAGATCTGTGTATGTATCTTAAACTAGCTTGTCTCTTCTTAAAAGTCCCTCTCAAAGGGGAGGGGGGCTCTGACTACACGTTTTGGGAGTGGTCAGTGGGAAACTCAGTTAAAACTAACAGCTTCATAATCCATGACATGAAACACACAGTTGACCTGAGGAATGTTCAATTCTCTTTTAAGTCCGGGAGAGAAGCTATTATCTGTTTTATGATGTGGGGGCTTACACAGTTTTGGGGTCAGTGCTTCCCAATTCTCTGAGAAATGCTGCCTTATCAGAACGTAGGTGAGAAAGGTTACATGTTTCCCCAGACAACTGGCACCAAACCAGGGATGTCTTAACCTGGTTGATCCACACCATCTGTCAGGAGATAACGTTTGCCTCTCAGGACTGCAGGGGGTAGGAAATGAGGCTGAGGAATGAGAAATATCTCGAATAAAAAGAGAAAAAATGGAAAAGGAGAACTCCGCTCCAATTCTGATGAGCTAGTTTGCTACACCCTTATTTAAGGAAGGAAGGCAGCAAATGTTGTACATGCCGGTTACAGTGCATTTCTCTCTGAAATTCTGAGGAAAATGGGTTGTTCCACACATTGTTCAAAAGAACAGCATACCTTGATTAAAAAGTTGATTGGAGAGGGGAAAACATATAAAGAAGTGCAGAAAACGATAGGCTGCTCAGCTAAAATGATCGCAAATGCTTTAAAATGGCAACCAAAACCTGAAAGGCGTGGAAGAAAGCAAAAAACTACCATTCGAATGGATAGAAGGATAGCCAAAATGGCAAGGACTCAGCCAACAATCAGCTCCAGGAAGATGAAAGAAGGTGTAAAGTTCCCTGTGAGGACTGTTACAATTAGAAGACGCCTATGTGAAGCCAAGCTATCTGCAAGAAGCCCCCGCAAAGTCCCACTGTTGGAAAAAAGACATGTGCTGAAGAGATTAAAATTTGCCAAAGAGCACATTGACTGGCCTAAAGAGAAATGGCGCAACATTTTGTGGACTGATGAAAGTAAGATTGTTCTTTTTGGGTCTAGTGGCCGGAGACAGTTTGTCAGACGACCCCCAAACACTGAATTCAAGCCACAGTACACTGTGAAGACAGTGAAGCATGGTGGTGCAAGCATCATGATATGGGGATGTTTCTCATACTACGGTGTTGGTCCTATTTATCGCATACCAGGGATCATGGATCAGTTTGAATACATCAGAATACTTGAAGAGGTCATGCTGCCTTATACTGAAGAGGAAATGCCCTTGAAATAGGTGTTCCAACAAGACAACGACTCCAAACACACCAGTAAACGTGCAACATCTTGGTTCCAGACCAACAAGATTGACGTTATGGAGTGGCCAGCCCAACCCCCGGATCTTAATCCAATAGAAAACTTGTGGGGTGACATCAAAAATGCCGTTTCTGAGGCAAAACCAAGAAATAGAGAAGAACTGTGGAATGTAATCCAATCATCCTGGGCTGGAATACCTGATCACAGGGGCCAGAAGTTGGGTGACTCCATGCAACACAGATGTACAGCAGTTCTCAGAAACAGTGCGACTACAACCAAATATTCATGAAGTCATTCAAAGGAAAGCAAAATCTTCAAACATTATTCAGTTTATATAGTGAATGTTTGAGTTTGTAAAGAAGAATACAAACACTGCTATTTTTTTGAACCGTCTAATATTCACTTTTCTTCAGTTTTTTAGAGGAACAACACAAATTTGATCTATTTTTCTTCATGTTTTGATTTGGAATAGAATGTGTCGTGTTCCCAATGCATTTGTGTGGATGAAAATAAAAGCTGTTAGAAGGATTTTGAGCTTTATTCACTTTTTTCAACACACTGCTATTATTTTGAACACAACTGTATATATCAACAGACAACATATCTATATATCAATATACGAATATCTAAAGTAGCCAATCACAATTGTCTGATTACACTGAATGCCTGAACAAGATCAGGTGTATCTGTTTTTTTGGGAAACCACCAACCCTGTGTTTATTTTATGTATTATTTAATGAGCTTCAAAAACACAGTAAAGACTAACAGGCAAGAGGAAAACTCACAGATAAAGGAAGCAAACAAAATTACCGCACAGACAGGCATTTACAAACTGATATTAATATGCAGTAAATTCACTCTCTGGACTAGTAAACACAACACATAAAGTTACAGGATAGCTCATGTCCAGGCATAAAAAGCAACATCCAGACGACATGCACAAACAATCTGTTCAGGTCTGTTGTTCAAAGTAACAGCGGGAATGCGATCATACTTACACACGATGTATTCTTTACCAGGTGAACACGATGGAAGGAACACAAAAAAAAGAAGAAGCAAAATAGATGGGAGAAAATGAAATGGAGAAAAGCTGGTCGAGGTCTGACCAGACAACAGAATATAAACAGTCAATGTCTATGACAAGACAGGACATAAGTGATGAAATAACAAAAGAGACCAAATGTAATGCAACCAATAAGAAACTGCTTCTACCAAACAAACGACAACTGCCCCAACCTATAACTGGCCTTTGCAACAAGGAGCACGTGGAAGTGTGACGCATGTCAAATAACAACAGAGCTCAACTTACCAGCCAGCCTGCGACAAATCGAATTGGCCTAACAGTTCACATTAAAACCAGGGGTTTCGTTTACACACATTTACAAATACATGCGTAAGCTGCAGAGGCCATGGCACGGCACCCCAGCATTATCTGCAGTCCTAACTCTATGATTTTTGAGAGCCTCCATAGTAGGTGGTATTAACATGATAGGACAATTCGGTTTGTTGCAGGTTGGCAGGTAAGTTGAGCTGGGAGTTTTTCTTTGTTGTTGTTTGACACCCTTCCATATGCTCCTTGCTGCAAAGGCCAGTTATAGATTGGGGGAGTTGCCGTTTGTAGCATTGCTTAATTGGTAAGGGGGCACACTGGACACCTTTGCTGCCATTGTGCTATTACTGGGTGTCCAGTGCACCCCTGTGTCTTTAAGGAGGGGTAGGCTCCCTCCAAGCATACCTGTTCTAAATCTACCCATTATTATATATGTGCTCCTACTGGAGCCTATGGACGCGCTCAAAATTCATAGCGTTAGGACTGCAGTACACTGGGGTGTCGTGGTTGACCTCTGCAGCTTACTCATGTATTTGCAAATGTGCGCAATCTAAACCCCTGGTTTTAAATGTGAACTATTAGGACAATTTGGTTTGTTGCTGAGGCTGGCAAGTTGAGCTGAGAATTTATCTTTGTTGTTGTTGTACCAAAAATAGACCCATGGGAGATGGTTTATGAAAGGTTGGTGTGTAATATGGCATTATTTTACTGCATTGCTCCCCAAGTTCCAAATAATAACTTTACTTCGCTTAGAGAGGGATTAAGCTATGGAGAAAGGGGAGGTGAGAAAAGGGAGGTAAGAAAGGGTGGTTATGAAGGTGAGAGAGGGATGAAGCCAAGGAAGAGGAACAGGAGGTGAGAGAGGGATGAAGTTCAGGAGAAGGAACGGGAGGTGAGAGAGAGATGAAGTTAAGGAGGAGGAACAGGAGGTGAGAGAGGGATGAAGTTAAGGAGGAACGGGAGGTGAGAGAGAGATGAAGTTAGGGAGGCATGGGAGGTGAGAGAGGGATGGAGCTAAGGAGGAAGAATAGAAGACGAGAGAGGGATAAAGTTAAGATAGAATGGGAGGTGAGAAAAGGATGAAGTTAAGGAGGAACGGAAATGCGAGAGGGATAAAGTTAAGAAGGAATGGAAATGCGAGAGGGATAGAGTTAAGGAGGAACGGAAATGCGAGAGGGATAAAGTTAAGGAGGAACGAAAATGCGAAAGGGATAAAGTTAAGGAAGAATGGAAGTGCAAGAGGGATAAAGGTAAGGAGGAAGAACAGGAGGTGAGAGAGGGATGAAATTAGGGAGGAGGAACAGGAGGTGAGAGAGGGATGGAGCTAAGGCGGAGGAACGGAAGGTGGGAGAAGAATGGAGCTAAGGATTAAGAACAGGAAATGGAAGAATGGAATTAGGGAGGAGGAACGGGAGGTGGGAGAGGGATGAAGCCAAGGAGGAGGAAAGAGAGGTGAGATAGGGATGAAGCCAAGGAGGAGGAACGGGAGATATGAGAGGGATGAAGCCAAGGAGGAGGAACAGGAGGTGAGAGAGGGATGAAGCCAAGGAGGAAGAACAGGAAGTAAGAAATGGATGAAGCCAAGGAGGAAAAACGGGAGGTGAGAAAGGGATGGAGCCAAGGAGGAGGAACGGGAGGTGAGAGAGGGATGGAGCCAAGGAGGAAAAACGAGAGGTGAGAGAGGGATGGAGCCAAGGAGGAGGAACGGGAGGTGAGAGAGGGATGGAGCCAAGGAGGAGGAATGGGAGGTGAGAGAGGGATGGAGCCAAGGAGGAGGAACGGGAGGTGAGAGAGGGATGGAGCCAATGGGGAGGAACGGGAGGTGAGAAAGGGATGGAGCCAAGAAGGAGGAACGAGAGGTGAGAGAGAGGTGGAGCCAAGGAGGAGAAACAGGAGGTGAGAGAGGGATGGACCAAGGAGGAGGAACGGGAGGTGAGAGAGGGATGATACTAAGGAGGAACAGTAGGTGAGAAAGGGATGAAGTTAGGAAGTCATGGGAGGTAAGAGAAGGATGAAGTTAGGGAGGAACAAAAAGGTGAGAGAGGGATGAAGTTAAAAAGCAGGAACAGGTGGTGTGAGAGGGATATATTTAAGAAGGAATGGGAGGTGAGAGAGGGATGAAGTTAGGAAGTCATGGGAGGTAAGAGAAGAATGAAGTTAGGGAGGAACAAAAAGGTGAGTTAGGGATTAAGTTAAGAAGCAGGAACAGGAAGTGTGAGAGGGATAACATTATGGAGGAGAATCGGGAAGTGAGAGAGGGATGAAGTTCAGGAGAAGGAACGGGAGGTGAGAGAAGGGTGGAGCCAAAGAGGAGGAACGGGAGGTGAGAGAGGGATGGAGCCAAGGAGGAGGAACGGGAGGTGAGAGAGGGATGGAGCCAAGGAGGAGGAACGGGAGGTGAGAGAGGGATGGAGCCAAGGAGGAGGAACAGGAGGTGAGAGAGGGATGGAGCCAAGGAGGAGACACGGGAGGTGAGAGAGGGATAAATTTAGGAAGGAATGGGAGGTGAGAGAGGGATGAAATTAGGAAGTCATGGGAGGTAAGAGAAGGATGAAGCTAGGGAGGAACAAAAAGGTGAGTGAGGGATGAAGTCAAGAAGCAGGAACAGAAAGTGTGAAAGGGATAACATTATGGAGGAGAATCGGGAAGTGAGAGAAGGATGAAGTTCAGGAGAAGGAACGGGAGGTGAGAGAGGGATGGAGCCAAAGAGGAGGAACGGGAGGTGAGAGAGGGATGGAGCCAAGGAGGAGGAACGGGAGGTGAGAGAGGCATGGAGCCAAAGAGGAGGAACGGGAGCTGAGAGAGGGATGAAGTTAGGAAGTCATGGGAGGTGAGAGAAGGATGAAGTTAGGGAGGAACAGAAGGTGAGAGAGGGATGAGGTTAGGAAGTCATGGGAGGTAAGAGAAGGATGAAGTTAGGGAGGAACAAAAGGTGAGAGAGGGATGAAGTTAAGAAGCAGGAGCAGGAGGTGCGAGAGGGATAACATTATGTTGGAGAAATGGGAAGTGAGAGAGGGGTATAAGCATGCAGGAGGAAAAGGAGTCAGAAGAGGAATGAAGTTATGGAAGGGGAGGTGAAAGAAGAATAAAGTTATGGAGGGAGAAGGGGGATAAACCTGCCTAAATATACAAGGTGCAATTTTAACCGCTGCCTGCAGGATAAGTAGTAAAAACTAAATGTGGTGTAAATGTCAGAGTAGGGTGAATTATGAGAGTGACATTCCTGACTGTCTCTCTTAGGCGGCACCTGTGACACTAAAAAAATAATTACAGACATTCCCCTAGACACAGCCTGTCCTCCCTTGTGTGGGTCAGTATCAGGACACGATGAATACAGGAGTCCCTGTGACATCTCTGGAGGGAGAGATCCACCCTGCTCTTTAGACTGCCAAATCTGATTTATGGCCATTTTATACTACGTGGCAGAGAAGGTAGGGATGACTGGTGCAGTTATAAAAGCTTACAATTTGCACAGCTTGCAAATTGTAGATTTAGGGCTAGTTTACACTGTGTGCGGTGACAGAGATTTTATCGCATAGTAAAACGCTTGTCACTGCATGGACACACAACAAACAAGTGTTTCCTATGTGTCCCAGGCAATGTACGTTTTGCACATTTCAAATAAAGCTCATACAAAAACAAAAAGGAGCGATGCACTAAGTTGCTCCGGCTGCTCTGCAACTTAGTGTGAAGTCACAGTGTGAAGTCACCCTCAGAGTAATTCATTTAGAGATTTATTAATGAACACCCTCTGGCTTAGTAGTGGCCCTAAAAGAGCAACTGCTCCTGTTCTTTTATATGGAAGTTTTTTTTCAATTTGCGCTACAAGTCTTTTTTAATTTCTTGTTGTCTATTTCAGGTGCTCCCTGTACACAATTTACACTAGACAAGCCTGCTTGAATGAATTCAGTTTGTATTGATTAAAGGAACTCAGTTACAACAGAAATATAAGGGCTATCACATGAAATGTGAAACTGAGAACAAGCAGGCACATAAGAAAGCCAGACTGAAATCCAAAAACAAAAAATCTACCGAAAGTGGTTGTAAAGGTAGGTGTTGTATTTTTTACTGTAATGCATTTTCTGCATAAAGGTAAAAAATCTTCTGTCTGAGTGCAGCCCCTACCACCTTTATACTTACCTAAGCCCCATCCAGTGATGTGCATGAGAGCAGAATTGCTGCTTCCTCGCTCTCTCTCTCCTCACTGGCTCAGAGCCAGTAGCGGGAGCCGTTGTCTCCTGCTACTGTCAATCACAGACAGTGAGGAGGGAATTGTGGGGCTGAGCTGCGCACTGTTTGTCCATTGATTGAGCATGCACAAGTGACCCCATGGCAAGCGGCTTGCCATGAAGGCACTTAGCAGGGGGGAGGAGCCAGAAGTGCCATCGGGGGAGCTGAAAAAAGGAGGATCAGGGCTACTCTGTGCAAAACCACTGCAGAGAGCTGGTACGTATGGGCATGCTTATTTTTAAAAACATTTTTTCCTCTTTACAATCACTTAAAGCTGTGATTCACCACAACAAACAACAGGTATTTTCAACAGAGGGCACCGGTGAGTGATAAAAGGGTTCCTTTTACTTACTCTTTTACTCATCTATGTCTCTTTTATGACCTCTAACATGCACGTGGCATGTTAGGCAAAACGGATTGGATTTGAGGGGAAGAGAACTCATCCAAATTTCAGATATGCTAAGGAGTGTAGTGGTCAGATCAGTTGTCTGTAAACTCTCACAGACCACTAATCGATCAGCGGTTGTGAAGTCAACTTCATCACATCTCATACTGCAGAAGGCAGTGTTGTATGGTGCACCTAAAGCTGTTCTATGGCCTATATAAATAAATCAAATCTCTCACCCCTTTAAATAATCTAAAAAAAAAAAAAAAATCTACCTGAAAGCCCCAAATATTTACCTGAATCCGTGGTCACACGCCAGGCCAGGTCCCAGGTCTTCCATGATGATCTGTATTATGTTAGGGTCCTTCTGGCAGTGGCTTCGTCGCTCAATGCTGATGTGGATTCTGCCCATTTGTTTTCAGAAGAGTCCATCAGCCTAGTCAACCAAGGGGTCTAAAGACTATGAGCAGTATCATGATGCAAGGGGCAACAACAGGACTGATCAATGGGCCTGGACAGCAGCACTTACCAGAAGACGAAACGCAAAGGGTCAGAAAAAATACTCCGGTAAGTAAAAAATGGTCAGAGGCATTTTTTTTTTTAAATTGTGAATGCTGAGGTGAGAGTGACCAAGGAGGTGGTTTGTTTTACCTGGATATGGTCTTTGTAAGAACAGATCTAGAGCTGCTGATTACACTAACCAATGGATATCTAATTTGAATGCCATCATATACCCCACTATGGCTTTGGTCAGTTAATATAAGTTATGTATCTCTCACACTTTTGTATTGTTAGAAAACAATGTGGCAAAAACCATGATTCTCCTCTAAACGAATAGGTTTTTCTTTTAGACACGTCAATAAATGAGCACATTATTAAACAACAGGGTACCTACTTCTCCAGCAGAGTAAGGGCCGTGGTTGGGTTGACACGCAGGTATTTACAGTTTGGTTGTCCGTAGTCAGCCAAGTAGGCAGACCAGTCCCATTTGATGAAAAGATCCAGCAACTGTGGAGAGAGGACACAATGTTCAGACATTTGTGTTGGTGTTTACTTTTTGATTTGTGCAGAGGTTACATGAACAGAACAAATGAGCTCAGCCAAGCCAAGACATATATTTACAAAGCAAATCGAATTGATCAGGGTCACGCAGTACCCAATATCAAGGGAACAATAAGTGTAGGAAAACTTGACACTCAACACACACAATCCACCAACAAGCACACTTGACAACATAAGTTGGTTAAAGGACACCACGTAGGGCTAAAAAAACCATATTTAGGTTGGGATATCTGAACCTTGAGCTGCAGGGTACTCGATCCACAAAATCCAGATGTTATGAAATTTATTAGGGCAGGCTCTGTCAATGCAGATTACTTTACCTTTGGGGAGATCTGCATTGATCAGGTGAACTAACTGTGCTAGTGTTGGATGATTGGGGCTTAGTATAGTCTTTCTTGCTTGGAAAAGCAAAACATAATGGGAGAAATTAAAGAGTGGCATAAGCCCCTTTGTTACTTAAGAGCGGTCATTCCTCTGTTCTGCCGTGCCTGTGAAAACAGCACCGAGAATGGAGAGCTGGAGCTGCAAGTTCCGATCCCTCCGCTGTCCCTGCCCACCATTCAGCTCAGAGCAGGAGGCAGGAAAAGGCTTAAAAGCCTTGCAGGCTCTGCTTATGTAATCACTGCACGTGCAGGGAGAGGGATGTGAACGTATGACAAGGTTGCACCTTGTGGGAATCTGTAGCAGTTTTCTATATGGAAAACTGCTGCATTTCCTCTGTCAATTAGTTCCAGACCTGCAAACTGACACAGGTGGTGCAGAACGACCTGAAAGAGTCTATTTAGTTAATGTGGAGCAAACAGGGCTGCTGTTTACTAAACAGTTTACTATGCTTTATGAATGAACACAGTGACTGATTGGTACTGGTCAGTCATTGTGTTCATTCAGGAAACGAAGGGGCTGGTAAATATGACTTATTTACCAGACCCTTTCCCCACTCTCCATCCTGAAGGATCCTATTATGTGCTTGCAGCTGCTGCTGGTAAGGAGAGGAGGGAAGTCAGCAGCACTGCAAGGGTGGGGACACAAAGGGGAAACTGGCAGGGTGAAAAGTATGGTGCACAGGTAGGGTGATGGGTGCAGCGAGGGGGAAATTACTAGAAGTGATCCCTGGTATGGCTTATTCTGCAGCAAGTGAAAGCAAGCAGGAGAGAGAGGAGAAGAAGCCAGATTTCAGTTGCTGCAGGGAGATCCATACAGGGGATCAGTTCCAGTAATTGCTCCTCTCACCATAGAGATCACCCTCCCTGCCCACATCCGATTCATGCAGCTGCCTGGGCCCCCCTGCTGGCATGGGTCCCGCACAGGACGACTGGTGGGTACCCCCTTATCCAAGGCCCTGGGCGCACACCAGTTCTGAGATTGTAATGGTGTAGGATGCTTAGTTTCCCAGAATGCATTCATTTGCTTGTTAGGGGTACAAAGCCATAAAAAATACCTAAGAAACAGACTTCGGAAGGTAGAGAGCTGGTAAACATGAGGTGAGTTTCTATCACAGAGAGTAGTTTATCTCGAAAACTGGTAACATAGGGGCCAATCCAGAAAACAAGGTATATGGTAGCAGGAAAGCCACCCCATCTGTAGCAGTGGGCATGGGGCAAGAGATCAATGTGGTACAGTGTGTTGATGGTTGGTAATGGTAAATAATATAATGTGCAAAGCTTTCAAGCTAGCCATACACAAGGCATATTTTATTCAATTTCAACTACTTTCGAGCCACCAGGAATTGCAAGTAATCACCAGAAGCTAAGAAATCTACGATCCACCAGTTTGGCAAACCACCAGCATATGGTTAAATTTAAAGCTGAAACGTGACAGCTGCAATAGTTTAATGAAAGATCAAATCGAAATTAAATTAAATTTGGATGAAATGCCAGCAGTATTGTTCAAAGCGATTCAATTTTTTTTCCTGACACGTTCTTTTGGTGTAATTTCAATACCATCTTCTGCAGTCAATTAAAAACACCATTTTTTGTTATATGAACCCAACCCCTTTCACCGCTCACAGGCCAGCCTGAATCCTCCTCGATTCAGTGAAGCACAGGGGTTCCTACGTATTTGTAGGTGGGGCGTCCCTCTGCCCCTCACCATTCATAGTAATCAATACTTGAAGTTAGCATGCCAGCTACAGTTCTAATGCAAAAAATACATAAAGTGTAAAGGAATTCCCGTGAGACGGCTGGTGAATAGACGTGCGCATGTGCACAGAAATGCACGATCACGCACGTGCACACGCACGGTGAAGATTGGCACCAGACGGACTATTTAAAAGGTGCCTCTGCCTGTGCTGAGTGCTGACTGGTCTTCAGCTGTTGCCCGTTTCCTGCTCGTTCCTGTGATTTCCTTGTTGCTGACCCAGCTTGTTCCTGACCTGACTCTGATTACTCTCCTGCTTGATACTTGTTCCTGACTTCGGCTCTGATCCTGACTTTGGCTTGCTTATGATTTGGTACCTCTCTGTCCGCCCGTTGATGACCCTGGCTATTCCTATGACATTGCTCCTGTCTCCCATCCCAGGTTCCTGCCTTGCTCTGGTGCACAGTTGGCAACCTACCATACCAGCCCTGCATATCACTACTGATCCTGAATCGGAGGTCCATCGGTTTTCCAAAGTCTCCAACTGTAAGAGCTGCAAACAACATCTGCTGGCGCTCTTGTCCCCCTGGTCCCTAGACACACTCTGTTCCACTTCCAGAGGGGTCAAGGCTAGTGACACAAATGATGCCGACCTTGTCATTTCAGTCTCCAACCAGGTACGTGACACACACCGTTCGCTCCCAGCCAAAGCCACGTATAGGTAGGAGTGAGCGGTGCAGTCACTGCAACAAACCTTGGCTGGAGTTGAAGGTCGTTGGTGTGTGGCCCACCGTATTATGTCTTTGGTTGTTTTACTATTTCGATAAACTGTCATGTGTACGGCCAGCTATAGGCACTCATGTTGGGGGAGTTAGCAGAGAATTTATGTAAGTTTACAAACCATCTATAAAAATGAATAAGACGTAGGAGGTGAACCTTGTCTAAAATAATCTGGAATGTCAGGGTCAAGTCATGCTTTTTAGCCATTTTGCTATATGAACCCAACCCCTTTCACCACTCACAGGCCAGCCTATATCCTCCTCGATTCCCTGAAATCAGATAGGTGCCAGGGCTCTGGAGTTCATTCGTTCTCTACTGTAATCCACCATCCAAATAATGGGCCAGACACCAAAGACATTCACCTCCAGCCAAGGTTGATTGCAATGACAGCACACCGTTCACACCCACCCAAAGCCACGCATGGGTGGGAGTGAGCGGTGCAGTCACTGCAACAAACCTTGGCTGGAGTTGAAGGTCGTTGGTGTGTGGCCCACCGTATTATGTCTTTGGATGTTTTACTATTTTGATAAACTGTCATGTGTACGGCCAGCTATAGGCACTTATGTTGGAGGAGTTAGCAGAGAATTTATGTAAGTTTACAAACCATCTATAAAAATGAATAATAAGACGTAGGAGGTGAACCCCGCATAAAATAATCTGGAATGTCAGGGTCAAGTCATGCTTTTTAGCCATTTTGTTACACAATGTAACCTCCAGCTGACATCATATGGCAATAACACCTTGCTGGAAGCCTCTGCTGAATATTCCACTTAAACTTTTCACCTTTGAACCAAAAAACATAATAAAATTCAACTGTGCAGGCATCTGAGAGTCATGGGAGTTTTCAGCATTTCAGTCTGTACCTTCTGGGGAAGATTCCAAAACGAAATATGCAAATACCATCAATTCTTTTAAGCCTGCCGTCTGCGCGATTCAGGGCCATGCATCAAACGTGACAGGACACACACTCAGAGAAAAATGTATTTACCAAAATCCTATTTGAGTGTGGGATTAACATAGCAGTTCTGGCTGGGCGGATGTCAGTTCGTGTCAATCACACAGGGAAATGTCAAAGTGCAAGGGAGGGAGGGGGACAGGGCGCTTCATCTTAAGCAGATCATTAATGGGATGATTTAATTGTGCATGGCGACACTCGATCTGCCAAGGGGTGGCTTAGTGACTGCAATGACTGGCCGTAGTGCCTGTAAAGACTGCGCTGGATCTAAAAATGACACTTTTTTTTATCATGTCTGGTCTGCTTATAACTCCTTACTTACTGTACAGAGATGTGAGCTCACTGCTGATGGAAAAATACTTCCTTCTTCCCATCTCCATTTATGGAACTTTTTTAAAATATTGTTTATTATATGTGATTTTAGAATTACATTCCGTAACTCTAAAGAGTAATGGGTATACTGTATGTGAAGACTTCTTGTACCAGAAACGTTTGACCCTCCACCATCCAGGGAACTTGTCAGTCTTATGGTAGGTCCAAAGGCAAGGTCTTATTACAATAGGCCTTTCTTACAGTCACCCATCTCATTGCTGCATTAAAGTAGAAATATAACTTCCATTACCACTGGCTTCCATATTGGAAAAAGTCTTGGTGTGGACTGATTTGATCGATCAGTAGTAGCTGATGGTGGATCCATCGGGTTGAGGAAGAGATCCCTTTCAGTGGGTGAAGCCAACGGTGGGTGGTGTTGATGGACCCTCTTTGGGGTCTGGACTGCTACCTTTTTGGTACGACCATAAGGTAGTTTCAGCAAGAAGTACTTGGTTGAGGAGCGAAGAGAGCCCGGCGTCCAGAATAATGTAACTTCCAATGGACAGTTCAAAGAAGTTTATTGACAGTGTAAACATATAGATCACGCCAAACATAAAAATCGAGCCAAGGCTTTTTGGGGGAATTGCTTTCCCTTTCTTTAGGGCTGTAAGGTGTACCTGAAGATGGGCAATTTCCCTGCAATGCATTGGCTCGCTTTATATGTTGGGCTCATTCTATTTTAGGGATGCACCAAGAGCAACGCAGAGTATTTTCACAAGTACTCCTGAAAATGCTCCTGATACCCAAAATGATACTTTGCGTTGCAATTTGCATCCAAGCATTTTGTATTGACACAAATCGCACCGAAGGCATGCGATCTGAACACGAATGCTATTCATGTCCAAATCACATGCGGCCTCCCCACTGCATCTGTGTGAACCCCTGCACCAATGCCATGCTGAGCGAGTGAGCAGAGTGTGGGAGAGAAGGGCATGTGGGGATGTATATACTGAAAATCCTGCAGCTTTCCCTCCTCTCTTTGCAGGGATGACAGTACAGGCTAGAGAGCTTCTGATTGGTGAGCAATGCGACAGTGCTGACCTATCAAAAGTCGTTTGGCCTATACTGTCATCACTGCAATGAGAGGAGAGAAAGTCACAGGGATTTCAAATCCCGCAGCTTTCTCTCATCTACTACAGCTAAGAATCTGAAGCATCTGCCTCCATCCTCCGATGGTCAACACCAGTTTATACATCCCCACATGCCCTTCTCTCCCACTCTCCGCTTAGCATGGGATCGGTGCAGGGAGGTTTCCCGCACCACTCCTGTGTGAACTCAGGCTATGACAAACTTGGGTTCACACAGGAGCAGTGGGGAAACCGCATGCGATTTGGACAGGAATGGCATTTCTGTTTAACCCCTCACCTACAGGGCACTTATACCCCCCTTCCTGTCCAGGCCAATTTCCAGCTTTCAGCGCTGTCACACTTTGAATGACAATTGCGCGGTCATGTAACACTGTACCCATATGAAATTTTTATCATTTTTTTGTGACAGATAAAGCTTTATTTTGATGGTATTTAATCAACTCTGGGTTTTTTATTTTTTCTTAAACAAACCAAAAACCACTGTTTTTTCTTAGTTTTTGTTATAAAATTTTGTAAATAAGTGATTTTTCTCCTTCACTGATGTGCGCTAATGAGGCTGCAGTGATGGGCACTGATAGGCTGCACTGATGGGCACTGATGAGGAGGCACTGGTAGGTGGCACTGATGGGCATTGACGGGCATCACTGATGGGCACTGAAAGGCAGCACTGATACATGGCACTGATAAGCGGCACTGATTGGCATTGATAGGTGGCACTGATGGGTGACACTGAAAAGCAGCTCAGATGGGCACTGATATGTGGCATTGATGTGCACTGGTAGGTACGGATATGTGGCACTGATGGGCACTGGCAGGTGACATGGATGAGCACTGACACAAGGCATTGATGGACACTGACAGGTGGCACTGCTGGGGCTACACTGATCATCAGGGCACACTGATCATCAGTGCTCTGATGATCTGTGTACATGTCCCCTCCGCGGAAAGCCAATTACCGGCTCTCCTCTCCTCACGAGTTGTCGGCGTGACAGCTCGAGAGGAGAGAAATGCCGATAACCGGCATTTCCCGGTTTACATGTGATCAGCTGTGATTGGACACAGCTGATCACATGACCAAGCCAACATCTTCGGCTCTTTCCGTGATCGGTGATCCGCTGTGTCTGAGGGACACAGCGCACTGCCGATCGCGTGCTGCGTGCTCTCGGAGCCGTGCATGCGCGGTGAGAATGGGAGGACGTCATATGACGTCCTCCCAGAACGAGAGAACCACCTTGTGTCCGTCATTGTACTATATGGCGGGCGGGAGGTGGTTAAATCGCATGCTATTCTTTGCTGTACAATTTGCGTCCATACATTTTGTATTGACGCAAATCGCACCGCAAAGTATCAGTACTCAGCAGCGGTGAGTACTTGGCCCAAATTATCGGTACTCATACTCGCCGATCAAAAAATGGTATTAGTGCATCCCTAGTTTATATGTTTACACTTTCAATAAATGTTCTTTGAATCCTGCATCGAATGTTACATTATTCTGGACACCGGGCGATCGGCCCTCCTCGCCCAAACACTGGAGAAGAGGACATTCCCCAGAACCTTGAATATCCCAAACCGTGACAGAAGACATGCCAGAACTGTGCAGGCTTGCATTTTTGCTAGATTTGGGATCCTCATTGCTCACAGATTCTCCCCAGGAGGACTGTAATATCTCCCTCACCTAGACCTGAGCTGGAGGTAAGGCAAGTATGTTTTCTCACTTCAGTGCAGCAATTTGAGATGAGGAAAAGAGACTTGATGGGATTGCATGTGAAGTGAACCTGTGCACTGTCCAGGCAGGGCAAAGCAGCAAGTTCACCTAATTGTTGCCCCTCTTTCCCCAGCTACTTATACTCATATTTTCTTTATTCAGCTTCCTCGTTAGCTCACCAGACCTAAGATGGGATTGATACTATGAGAATTTCTGGTTCCAGATGAACCAACCAAGATTTGCTCAATGGGTGGCCCTGTCTCAGCCATTCTGCCCAACATCCTTCCTTTGAACTATCAAATGAGCCAGAAGAAAATGTTTTGCCTGAACAGCGGCTTCAGAGGCAGCCATGGTTTAAGTATTCTGACCACCACTGGTGCCGTCTGGCAGAATACAATAGCCTCAGCGGGAGATTCCTCCATTTGTGCTGTTTATCATGGATCACTGATGGCTGAACAAAAAAAAATTCTAACGGTGTATGGCCAAAGCTTGAGTGAGTGCACTGTTTTGCCCTGCACTGGAACAGAACACATTCATTTTAAAAGGAACCAGTCAGGAAAGTAATTACTACTGGTAGTGGTTCTTGCCTAGCAAAAGAAAAGATGTGGGATTACCAGTATTGGAGGGGAAAAAAAAAAAAAAAAGATGGGACTCGTTTCTACAAAATCCTTTATTACGCATTTTCCTGTATATTCCAACCTAAGCAAAATACATGGACAGGACAGTGTTTCTTTGCATTATTTCCATTCAGGGGCACAGATAGCAATAACAGATTCCAAGGCAAGCTATACATGGTCCAAATAGGAGGAATCTAATCGCTTTCTCCACCCCCCACCCATATCTCCCTGCTGGCTATTCTATTCTGAGAGGGGGCACCTACCCTAAAAGGAACTACATCTGACTGGAAGCAGCCATTGCTTGGTCAACAACTTTCCACTCCATTCCTTCAATTTTTCAGTCGAAGTCTATCTAGGCAGGTTGCTCTGACAGAGCCCTCCATGGATTGAATTCTGCAGAAATCGGGCCTAAGGGCTCATTCATACTGGCACTCCTGCTTTTAGCTTTTCTAACTGCAGAAGAAATCCTCTGGGAAGCATTAAGCGACTTTGATGCCTCCCAGATCCCTTTTTCCTGCATACAGATGCTCCAACTTTAGGGCTAGGTTCATACTGTAGGGAGGACAGAACGTAAATCACACCTATTCCCGCACCCAAAACGCGCTGCTCTTTTACAGACACACATGGCTGCCATTCAATCTTAATGACACCCCCCCATGCATCTGAAAACAAAGCACATTTTCGGGGGTGGGAAATCGCCAGACCCGCTCCACCAGGGGTGGACTGGCCATTCGAGCAAGAGAGAGAGGGGGGAGAGCAAGAGAGGGGAGAGCGAGAGAGAGGGGGGAGAGAGAAAGGGGGAGCGAGAGAGGGGGGAGAGAGAAAGGGGGAGCGAGAGAGGGGGGAGAAAGGGGGAGCGAGAGAGGGGGGAGAGAGAAAGGGGGGAGCGAGAGAGGGGGGAGAAAGAAAGGGGGGAGCGAGAAAGGGGGGGGGAAGGGGAGAGAGAGAAAGAAAGGGGCTAGAGAGTAGAGAGAGAGAAAGGGGGGAGAGAGAGAAAGGGGGGAGAGAGAGAAAGGGGGGAGAGAGAGAAAGGGGGGAGAGAGAGAAAGGGGGGAGAGAGAGAAAGGGGGGAGAGAGAGAAAGGGGGGAGAGAGAGAGGGGAGAGAGAGGGGGGCTGACCCATCCTGCCGGGATCATCGGAGGGGGTGTCAACAAGTGTTACCGCACCAGGTGACACCAACTCTAGGGACGTCACTGGTGCAAAAGCACCACAGGATTTGTGCAGAGAACTTTTATTTGCATTTCCCAAAAATACAGTAGCCCATTCAAATGAATCAGCTGCTGTGCCCGCGCAACCGCGAGCCGCAACAAATGCATAGGTGTGAGCTTGACACTAATGTGAGTTTAGGTGTGTGAAGGGACGTTTACATGCGTGTACTGCCTTTAGAGTTTGCAATCAAATCCTGAATGCGTAGAATTCTATTTTCTTTAAACACAGCTAATCCGACCGCATATAAATGCACAGTGTTAATGGCGCCATTGAAAAAAAAAAATCATTAAATGCATTTAGAAATGTCCTTTAACCAGGGGCAGACTGACCATTTGGAAACTCGGGTAGTGCCCAAGGGCCCGGGGTCAGTAGGGGGCCCCATGAGATGCCCCTGGTACCTTTTTCATAGGCTTTTTTGAGTTTGGGCAAGGACACAGGGGCCCCATGATCCCCTATTGCCCAAGGGCCCCATGAGTTGTCATGTCCGCCCCTGCCTTTAACCACTTCGATACAGGGCACTTCCTGCCCAGGCCAATTTTCAGCTTTCAGCGCTGTCGTACTTTGAATGACAATTGCGCGGTCATGCAACACTGTACCAATATGAAATTTTTATCATTTTTTCACACAAATAGAGCTTTCTTTTGGTGGTATTTAAGCACCACTGAGCTTTTTTTATTTTTTGCTAAAAAAAAAACAAAAAGAAAAAAAAACACCTGAAACCTTTCAAAAATAAAAAAATGCACTTTTCTTCGTTTCGGTTATAAAATTTTGCAAAAAAATAGCATTTCTTAATAAATTTAGGTCAAAATGTATTCGGCTACATTTCTTTGGTGAAAATAATAAAAATAATTTAATTTGTATTTTTTTTTCAAATGTTTATTATTTTTTCTATTTTTTATACATTTTTTTTTTTACTATTTTATTTTTCAGCACACTGTGACCAAAGCAATACAATGATACCATAGTAACATTAAACTACTCTGTGCAAGTGATCAGGATTTTTTTTCTTTTAAACACATTATGATTGCTAATACCAATGTATTTCATTGATATTTGCAATCATTGTTGCTGAATGAAACTGATTCATTCAGTCTTTTGTTGTGATTAGCTGTGATTGGGCAAAGCTGATCTCATGATAGAGATGGGCTGTGATTGGCCCTGTCTGTATCATGTGACTGCTTTGACCAGTCACAGCTAACAACATAATTGTATACAATGGATGGCGTGACAGGAAGCCACCCATTGAATACAATTGACATGTGATCTGCTGTGATTGGTCACAGTGGTCACATGACACTGACAACGGGCCGGTGTAGTGATATGCCATCGGCTGTGACAAGAAACTTCATTTGGGTGCAGCGTTGCATGACCGCATTATTGTCAGTTAAAATAAAGCAACACCATATCGCAAAATGGCCTGGTCAGGAAGGGGGGAAATCCTCTGGAGGGGGAGGATGGTGGGAAATCCTCTGGAGGGGAAGGGAATCCTCTGGAAGGGGATGGGGGGAATCCTCTGGAGGGGAAGGGGATGGGGGGAATCCTCTGAAAGGGGATAGGGGGAATCCTCTGGAAGGGGGGGGTCTTGTGGAGGGGGGGAATCCTCTGGAGGGGGAGAGGGGGATTCCTCTGGAGGGGGAGGGGGGGAATGCTCTGAAGGGGGAGAGGGGGGGAATGCTCTGAAGGGGGAGAGGGGGGGAATCCTCTGGAATCCTCTGGAGGGGGAGGATGGTGGGAAATCCTCTGGAGGGGAAGGGAATCCTCTGGAAGGGGATGGGGGGAATCCTCTGGAGGGGAAGAGGATGGGGGGAATCCTCTGAAAGGGGATAGGGGGAATCCTCTGGAAGGGGGGGGTCTTGTGGAGGGGGGGAATCCTCTGGAGGGGGAGAGGGGGATTCCTCTGGAGGGGGAGGGGGGAATGCTCTGAAGGGGGAGAGGGGGGGAATGCTCTGAAGGGGGAGAGGGGGGAATCCTCTGGAATCCTCTGGAGGGGGAGGATGGTGGGAAATCCTCTGGAGGGGAAGGGAATCCTCTGGAAGGGGATGGGGGGAATCCTCTGGAGGGGAAGGGGATGGGGGGAATCCTCTGAAAGGGGATAGGGGGAATCCTCTGGAAGGGGGGGGGGTCTTGTGGAGGGGGGGAATCCTCTGGAGGGGGAGAGGGGGATTCCTCTGGAAGGGGAGAGGGGGGGAATGCTCTGAAGGGGGAGAGGGGGGGAATGCTCTGAAGGGGGAGAGGGGGGAATCCTCTTGAAGGGGATGGGGGGGAATCCTCTGGAGGGGGAATCCTTTGGAGGGGGAATCCTCTGAAGGGGGAGAGGGGGGGAATCCTCTGAAGGGGGAGAGGGGGATCCTCTGGAGGGCAAGTGGTTAATCATATATTGGCCTTGTGTGTGTACAGCTTTAATACAGGATGAGAGTCAACTGATGAACACAAATATTCAACGCTCAGACATGACAAATAAAAATCATAAATTTGCAGTTTTATCACCTGTTGCTTTCCATCCAGTTTCTTTATTTAAATGAATATCTCGGCAGCACAGTGGCTAAATGGTTAGCACTTCCGCCTGGCAGTACTAGGGTCGTTGGTTCAAATCCCAGCCATGGCACCTCCTGCCTGAAGTTTGCATGTTCTCCCTGTGCCTGCGTGGGTTTCCTCCGGGTACTCTGGTTTCCTCCCACACTCCATGCTGGTAGGTTAATTGGATCCTGTCTAAATTGGCCCTTGTATATGAATGTGAGTTAGGGACCTTAGATTGTACGCCCCTTGAGGGTTAGGGACTGATGTGAATGTACAATATATATGTAAAGCGCTGCGTACATTGATGGCGCTATATAAGTACCTGAAATAAATATGTACAAATCCTAAAGGTAAATGAATGTGAAGTGGACGGGGGTCTGTGTGTAGAGCAGGCAGAGAGCAGCGACTTCTGAATTCCTGAGTCGGCGTTCACCTGTACAGAACGGCACAGAGGAGGGTGTGTGTGTACATAGCTTGTGGCGCACATAGAGAATCCCGCGCTGAGTCATTCTCTGTGTCTTCACCTCTCCATGAACTCGCACATTCACCCGCCGCTGAACCTGCGCGCCTGGCTTCCGCATAACGCAAACACATTAGCAGTGATTACACTCTACAGCTGGCCCATAATGCTGATGTGACATATCGTTCGGGGAAGAGGGCACGAGGAGAATTTCCATGGAGGAAACGGAATATTAATCTGAGGATGAAAAAAGACAGACGCTGCGCTTTCTCAGATAGAAACAGAATAAACTTTGTTATCCAAAAATAGGAAATCATTCTGTCCAAAGCCATCCTGCAAATCTAACGTGGGGGGTTTAGGGGGTGCATTGATGTTTGGATGCGGATTTTTCGGCATAGTTGCATTGGTTTGCCTCCCACCAATGTATTTACAGTTCTGCTGAACAGTTTGCATCCCCTGGCAGAAATCGCTAAATGTTGGCATTGATATTGAAAATATAACTATTTTATGCTACAGGTTCCTAAACCCCCAACAGTACAATCAGTCTGTAGATGCAGCAAAGCATGCTTGTTATACTCACTGTGGAACCTAAGGGGTTAATCCTCTGCATTGTGTAACAATGCTGTTTGATCCTGTCTTCTCTGATCCTCCTCTTGTTGAAATGACCACCTGATACAGACTGAATCCGTGGTCACATGCACATGCTTAGTTTGGTGCGTATTGCAAGAGAAGTTTTTTTTTTTCTTTGGAGAGTGCATGTGACCAGCACAGGGCCAATCAGCACTGTCCAGACAGAGGGTCAGGGTTTCACATCCTCCTAGAGCAGAAAGAAAACGCCTCCTACAAGCTTTAACCAGTTCTCTTCTTCTAGTGTCCCCTTCTTATCTCCTGATAAAACATATCATGTGGAGTCACTTTTCACATGCTCAGTTTGGTGTGCATTGCTAGAGGTTTTTTTTTTCTTGGGAGAGTGCATGTGATCAGCACAGGGCCAATAAGCACTATCCAGACAAAGGTCAGGGGCCCTGCATCCTCCTAGAGCAGAAAGAAAACTCCTCCTACAAGCTTTAACATGTGCTCTGCTGAACACTGATAGAAGTCAGAAGACGGCTCTAACTTCTGATGAGAAAATATATTTAGCAGTTTATATTTACTAAAATATTAGCATTTCCATGTAGCGTGTGCTATGGGAGACCAGATACAGTGAATGCAGGGTCCGGGGAGACCAGACATAGTGATTGCAGGGTCCGGGAAGACCAGATATAGTGAATGCAGGGTCCGGGGAGACCAGATATAGTGAATTCAGGGTCCGGGGAGACCAGATATAGCGAATGCAGGGTCCGGGGAGAGCAGATATAGCGAATGCAGGGTCCGGGGAGAGCAGATATAGCGAATGCAGGGTCCGGGGAGACCGGATATAGCGAATGCAGGGTCCAGGGAGACCGGATATAGTGAATGCAGGGTCCAGGGAGACCGGATATAGTGAATGCAGGGTCCGGGGAGACCGGATATAGTGAATGCAGGGTCCGGGGAGACCGGATATAGTGAATGCAGGGTCCGGGGAGACCGGATATAGTGAATGCAGGGTCCGGGGAGACCGGATATAGTGAATGCAGGGTCCGGGGAGACCGGATATGATGAATGCAGGGTCCAGGGAGACCATATATAGTGAATGCAGGGTCCAGGGAGACCGGATATAGTGAATGCAGGGTCCTGGGAGACCATATATAGTGAATGCAGGGTCCGGGGAGACCAGATATAGTGAATGCAGGGTCCGGGGAGACCAGATATAGTGAATGCAGGGTCCGGGGAGACCAGATATAGTGAATGCAGGGTCCGGGGAGACCAGATATAGTGAATGCAGGGTCATGGATTTAGTAACACTTTAAGGATAGTGATCATATGAAGCCATTTATTATCACATAGTTGTTTGGCTCCTTTTTAAATCATAATGATAACATAAATCACCTAAATGGCTCTGATCAAAAGTTTCCATCCCCTGGAATGTTTGTCCTTGGTACAGACACAGAAGGTGACGTACAGTCAGGTCCATACATATTGGGACATCGACACGACACAATTCTAACATTTTTGGCTCTATACACCACAATGGATTTGAAATGAAACGAACAAGATGTGCTTTAACTGCAGACTGTCAGCTTTAATTTGAGGGTATTTACATCCAAATCAGGTGAACGGTGTAGGAATTACAACAGTTTGCATATGTGCCTCCCACTTGTTAAGGGGCCAAAAGTAATGGGACAATTGGCTTCTCAGCTGTTCCATGGCCAGGTGTGTGTTATTCCCTCATTATCCCAATTACAATGAGCAGATAAAAGTTCCAGAGTTCATTTCAAGTGTGCTATTTGCATTTGGAATCTGTTGCTGTCAACTCTCAAGATGAGATCCAAAGAGCTGTCACTATCAGTGAAGCAAGCCATCATTAGGCTGAAAAAACAAAACAAACCCATCAGAGAAATAGCAAAAACATTAGGCGTGGCCAAAACAACTGTTTGGAACATTCTTAAAAAGAAGGAACGCACCGGTGAGCTCAGCAACACCAAAAGACCCGGAAGACCACGGAAAACTGTGGTGGATGAGCGAAGAATTCTTTCCCTGGTGAAGAAAACACCCTTCACAACAGTTGGCCAGATCAAGAACACTCTCCAGGAGGTAGGTGTATGTGTGTCAAAGTCAACAATCAAGAGAAGACTTCACCAGAGTGAATACAGAGGGTTCACCACAAGATGTAAACCATTGGTGAGCCTCAAAAACAGGAAGGCCAGATTAGAGTTTGCCAAACGACATGTAAAAAAGCCTTCACAGTTCTGGAACAACATCCTATGGACAGATGAGACCAACATCAACTTGTACCAGAGTGATGGGAAGAGAAGAGTATGGAGAAGGAAAGGAACTGCTCATGATCCTAAGCATACCACCTCATCAGTGAAGCATGGTGGTGGTAGTGTCATGGCGTGGGCATGTATGGCTGCCAATGGAACTGCTTCTCTTGTATTTATTGATGATGTGACTGCTGACAAAAGCAGCCGGATGAATTCTGAAGTGTTTTGGGCAATATTATCGGCTCATATTCAGCCAAATGCTTCACAACTCATTGGACGCTTCACAGTGCAGATGGACAATGACCCAAAGCAGACTGCAAAAGCAACCAAAGAGTTTTTTTAAGGGAAAGAAGTGGAATGTTCTGCAATGGCCAAGTCAATTACCTGACCTGAATGCGATTGAGCATGCATTTCACTTGCTGAAGACAAAACTGAAGGGAAAATGCCCCAAGAACAAGCAGGAACTGAAGACAGTTGCAGTAGAGGCCTGGCAGAGCATCACCAGGGATGAAACCCAGCGTCTGGTGATGTCTATGCGTTCCACACTTCAGGCTGTAATTGACTGCAAAGGATTTGCAAACAAGTATTAAAAAGTGAAAGTTTGATTTATGATTATTATTCTGTCCCATTACTTTTGGTCCCTTAACAAGTGGGAGGCACATATGCAAACTGTTGTAATTCCTACACCGTTCACCTGATTGGGATGTAAATACCCTCAAATTAAATCTGACAGTCTGCAGTTAAAGCACATCTTGTTCGTTTCATTTCAAATCCATTGTGGTAGTGTATAGAGCCAAAAATGTTAGAATTGTGTCGATGTCCCAATACTTATGGACCCGACTGTATGTGGTGTGGGAAATGCAGCGATCCCTGTGCATTTCCCACATTGCATTGCAAAAATGTGTTTTGCGATCTGCTGAGAGTATCAAAGCAAAGTTATAACACTCTAAATGCAGTGCGTTTGCCTACACTCAATCACACCAAATGACCATGCGATCCAGTTGCTGTGCAGCTCAAAAAAAGGTGCCTGCACAGTTTTGGTGCTACGCGGTGTGATCTGAGCCCATTCAAAATGAATGGGCTCAAACCGCAGTACACTGAAACGCAAAGGAATGCAGTGGGGTTCCTGAGTGATTTACATATCAGTAGTGTGGATCGGGACTCAGAGAACATTTTGCATTTTTTTTAATGAATACCAAGTGTTATCTGATAACATCTGATCTGATATCTGGATGAGGTGGATTGTGGCATTACAGCCCCACCTCACCACCTTAAAATGCAAAGTGTTCTCTGAATACCGCCCATGCCCAGGGCAGCTGCTCAGAAGAGGACACATTAGCAAATGGAGATCACGGAAGCATTGCCCCCTTTAGTGATTTATAGCTTCTAGAGCAGGGGTGTCAAACTCAGTTTCATCGTGGGCGGCATCAGTATTATGGCTCCTCTAAAAGGGCCAGTTGTATTTGTAAGACGAGATGTCCAGAGCACCCCACCCCCTTATATCAGATGTCAGGAGTCCCCCTACCCTCCCTTACATCACAGTGCACCCCCTTACCTTGTGCTGCTGCCAAGAAGAAGCTGATGATGGAGCTGGGAAGCAGAAAGTGCAGGGTCTGGAGGAGGACCAGAGCAATACTTGAGTCAGCTGCCACAGTCTGCTGAATGCTGAGACCAGAGGAGGTGGAGACAAGAGGGTTCAAGCGGCTGCACAGGGAGGTGCAGAATCTGTAGGAGTTCTGCCCTCCTCTCGGCTGTGTACTGCTGAGACGGGAGGGGGAAGCAGAGACGAGCCTCTCCGTGGCTGCATGGAGAAGCGCAGGATCTGGCGGAGTAGTTCTGTCCTCCTTTCTGCTGCTGACTGCTGAGAAAAGATGGGGGCAAAGACGAGGGGGATGCCACAGCTGCAGAAAAGGTGTAAGGACCACATGAAATGGCCTGGCAGGCCTGATCATTGTCTGTGAGTGTTGTGTTTGACATGTGTTCTAGAGGGATCCCACAAATGTAGTATATGCATAGTTACATTGATCCTGACTCCTGAAGAAGCGGAACCTGATTCCGGGAAATGCGTTGAGTTGGAGGGATGATCCCACTCCCAGTGTGATATTGCTATAAGCATACACTAAATTGGGCCAGCCCTCCAAACCATTCGATTCAGGTAATTCAATCACCTCCATGGCCACATGTCTATACAATCAAGCCCCTAGGCATGCAGACTGCTTCTACAAACATTGGTGAAAAAATGGGTCGCTCTCAGGAGCTCAGTGACTCCAAGCGTGGTCCCGTGATAGGTGGTCACCTGTGCAATAAGTCCATCCGTGATATTTCCTGGCTACTAAATATTCTACAATCAACGGTTAGTGGGATTATAACAAAGTGGAAGGAACTGGGAACAATATCCATGTAAAACCACAGAGTGGGGTCAGCGCATGCTGAAGCGCACAGTGCGCAGAAGTCACCAACTGCCTGCAGAGTCAATAGCTAAAGACCTCCAAACTTCGTGTGGCCTTCAGATTAGCACAACAACAGTGTGTAGAAAGCTTCATGGAATGGGTTTCCATGGCCGAGCAGCTGCATCCAAGCCTTACATCACCAAGTGCAATGCAAAGCATCGGATGCCGTGGTGTAAAGCACACTGCCACTGGTTTCTAGAGCAGTGGAGATGTGTTCTCTGAAGTGAAGAATCAAGCTTCTCTGTCTGGCAATCTGGTGGACGTGTCTGGGTTTGGCGGTCGCCAGGAGAACAGTAGTTGCCTGACTGCATTGCGCCAAGTGTAAAGTTTGGTGGAGGGGGGATTTTGGTGTGGGATTGATTTTCAGGGGTTGGGCTTGGCCCCTTCCTGTTCCAGTGAAGGGAACTCTTAAGGCGTCAGCATACCAAGACATTTTGGACAATTTCATGCTCCCAACTTTGTGGGAAGAGTTTGGGGATGGCCCCTTCCTGTTCCAACATGACTGCGCACCAGTGCACAAAGCAAGGTCCTGACCTCAACCCCAAAGAACACCTTTGGGATGAAATAGAGCAGAGACTGTGAGCCAGGCCTCCTCCCCCGACATCAGTGCCTGACCTCACAAATGTGCTTCTGGAAGAATGGTCCAACCTTCCCATAGACACCCTCCTAAACCTTGTGGACGGCCTTCCCAGAAGAGTTGAAGCTGTTATAGCTGCAAAGGGCGGGGCCAACTCAATATTGAACCCTACGGACTAAGACTGGGGCCATTAAAGTTCATGTGTGTGTAAAGGCCGGTGGCCAAATATGTTTGGCAATATAGTGTATATTGTGTACCACTACTATTAGGTTTTCAGTGCTGATGTTAAACACCAATACTGGGGGTGCGATATGACTTCTGGATGAGTTCTATATAACATTCCAATATCACTTGTGCTGTATTTTTAATCAATTGTAAACATTTGTAGATTAAGAAAATCTGGTGTTTTTATACTACATACTGTCTAGGTACCTAAAAGTCCTCCTGGTGCTTTTGTTTTTTTATTTATTCAAATATAACAGAAAGTAAGGGAAAATATGTTTTTTTTTTAATTTTTGTTTTTACCATCATTTAGTAAAAAGCATAAAAACCCGGCTGTTAATAAACAGAACCGAAGGAAAGCTCTATCAGTCTCCAAAAAAATGATACGACAATCATTTGAGCACTGTGTTGCATGACTGAGTAATTACACAAAGAGTTTCACAGTCTACATTAATTAGATACAGACCTAGGCAATGCAAATTGCATATGAAAAAAAAAAAAAAAAATCAGAGGTTACCTTCAGACTCCCATCATATTATGGTCACATGACCACCCTCATCAATAAGGTGCATGTGTGACCTATTATAGTCTGAAGTACACAGGTAAGGGTGGCTCCATGGGCCCCTGCAAGGAAGTGGAGAAAACTCTCAAGACAGAAACGGCAGAATGCAAACGTGACAGCTTTCAGAAAGAAAGCAAAGAGCATATATGGAGAGTTCCCTAGTATACCGATATATATATATATATATCACACTTCATATTGAGGGTTTAATAACACTTAGTATAAGCCACGGGGTCTCCAACCTTTCTAAACAAAGGGCCAGTTTATTGTCCTTCAAACTTTAGGGGGGCTGGACTGTGGCCAGCAGGAACAGTAAATGTCCTGGTGTCAATGCAAGTAAACAGTACCCCCTCTTTGGTATTAGGGGAATGAATACTGTCCCATCATTGGTGTCAGTGGTGGAAATAGTGCTTCATCATTGGTGTCAGTGGTGGAAATAGTGCTTCATCATTGGTGTCAGTGGGAGGAATAGTGTCCCATCCTTGGTGGCACTGGGAGGGACAGTGACCCATCGTTAGTGTCAGTGGGAGGAATAGTGCCCCATCGTTAGTGTCAGTGGGAGGAATAGTGCCCCATCGTTGGTATCAGTGGGAGGAATAGTGCCCCATCGTTGGTGTCAGTGGGAGAAATAGTTCCCCATCCTTGGTGCCAGTGGGAGAAATAGTTCCCCATCCGTGGTGCCAGTGGGAGAAATAGTTCCCCATCCTTGGTGCCAGTGGGAGAAATAGTTCCCCATCCTTGGTGCCAGTGGGAGAAATAGTTCCCCATCCTTGGTGCCAGTGGGAGAAATAGTTCCCCATCCTTGGTGCCAGTGGGAGAAATAGTTCCCCATCGTTGGTGTCAGTGGGAGAAATAGTTCCCCATCGTTGGTGTCAGTGGGAGAAATAGTTCCCCATCGTTGGTGTCAGTGGGAGAAATAGTTCCCCATCGTTGGTGTCAGTGGGTGAAATAGTTCCCCATCGTTGGTGTCAGTGGGTGAAATAGTTCCCCATCGTTGGTGTCAGTGGGTGAAATAGTTCCCCATCGTTGGTGTCAGTGGGTGAAATAGTTCCCCATCGTTGGTGTCAGTGGGTGAAATAGTTCCCCATCGTTGGTGTCAGTGGGTGAAATAGTTCCCCATCGTTGGTGTCAGTGGGTGAAATAGTTCCCCATCTTTTGATGTCAGTCGGCGGAATCGTGCCCCATCATCGGGTGTCAGCAGGAGAAATAGTTCCCCATCGTTTGTGTCAGTGGGAGGAATAGTGCCCCATCATTGGTGTCAATAGGAGGAATAGTGCCCCATCATTGGTGTCAGTGGGAGGAATAGTGCCCCATCAATTTGTCAGTGGGAGGAATAGTATCCCATCATTGGTGTCAGTGGGAGAAATAGTGCCCCATTGTCTGTGTCAGTAACTATGCCCCACTGTTGTTGACAGTGTGGTGAATAATGCTCCAAGAGCCCAATAAAAGGGCCACATCTGGCTCCCCGGGCACAGTCTGGAGAATACTGATAAAAGCAACCCGGAAGATAGGCAATTAAACAAACACACCCTTTTCTGCGGTGCATGGACAAAGCACAGACAAAAAAAAAGACTAACATTGCCCTTTACTTAGTTCTCTCTTCCAGTCGATTAAAGTAAATGGCACTTTTGATTTGTCCGTTTGGATTTGTAGTTCAGATTCTTTTAACTTTAGATCTTATCCTGGTTATTCCCACTAATGTTTTATTATGTCAACACCTCGTGTCAAACAAGCTTCAAACCTGCTACTCAAGGATCCCCCTCAATGAATAACTAGCCACGCTTTGTGGTTTACTGTGTAGTCTGTCACAGCTAAAAACATATTGGAGAATGTGCTTTCTCTGCTTCTTTCAACAGGTAATGAAGGAAGAAAAGTGATAAATAGATTATTGCTGTGGAGGAGAAAGTGATGGGAGCTGATGACAGATCGGTGACAGTATGTCTACACACAGGCTGGAGGAAAGGAGTGTCACTGATGCTCAGACTAAACAGGGCTTTGCTGTAAAACAGAAGCTGGCCTTGGATAGAGCAACAGCCCCTGTAACACTGTGCGCCGGAGGAACTCCCGGAGCTGGGCCTCCAACATCTAAGAACATAACAAGGCCACCACCAGGAACCACATTATCACCACTAATCATCTACGATGTAAATAATTGTATTTACAGAAAATTATAGAACTAAAAAGTACACTCATTTATCAATCGGCTCATTTTTCACTCCTCCACACCTGTGTCACATTCCTTCTTCTGTACACCAATATCACCCACATGCCCGTGTCCCAACCAATGCCACTACCACTCCTGTGTGTCTTGACAAGTATTCCCACCCAATCCCGTGTTCCAGCTACTGTTTCCACCGGTTCCTATGACTCCATCAGCCCCATCCAATACCACTTCCACTCCTGTGTGTCTTGACAAGTGTTCCCACCCAATCCCGTGTTCCAGCTACTGTTTCCACGGGTTCCTATGACTCCATCATTATTTGTCCCCCACTACTGTGCTTCTACCATTGGTGCCCACACTTCTGTGCCCCATCCAATACCACTACCACTCCTGTGTGTCTTGACAAGTGTTTCCGCCCAATCCCGTCTTCTAGCTACTGTTCCCACAGGTTCCTATGACTCCATCAGTATTTGCCATCCACTACTGTGCTTCTACCATTGTTGCCCACACTTCTGTGCCCCATCCAATACCACTCCCACTCCTGTGTGCCTCAACCAGTGTCCCCACCCACTGCTGTGTCCCAACCAGTTTTACACTCATTCCTATGTCTTCATCATCATTTACCCTTCACTACTTCCACCAGTGTCCCAAGCACTGCTGCTCTCACTCTTGTGCCTCTTGACCAGTGTCCTGACTAGTGTCACCACCCATTCCTATGTCTGCATGATCATTCACCCTTCACTATTATGCTTCCATACGCTTAACCAGTGACACTCACAAGCTTCTGTGTCTCCACCAGTGTCCACAAGAACTCCTGTGACCCAGCTAGTGTCACCACTCATTCCTACGTCTTCATCCTCATTCACCCTCCACTACTATGCTTCCATACACTTATGTCTTAACCAGTGGCACTCACAAGCCTCTGTGTCTCCACCAGTGTCCCACTTTCAGCTACTGTCACCCCCCATTCCTATGTCTCCATCATCATTTGCCCTCCACTACTGTGCTTCCACCGGTGTCCCAACCAATGCTACTAGCATTCTTGTGCTTCATGACCAGTGTCCCGGCTAGTGTCACAACCCATTCCTACGTCTCATCATTCACCCTCCACTACTATGCTTTTATACACTTGTGTCTAACCCAGTGATACGCACAAGCCTCTGTGCCTCCACCAGTGTCCCTAACCACTCCTGTGTCCCAGCTAGTGTCACCTCCTGTTCCTAGGTCTCCATCAACACTTGCCCTCCTCTACTGTGCCTCAACCAGTGTGCCAACCAATGCTACTCTCACTCCTCTGTCTTGACAAGTGCCCCCCTCCCAGTCTCCTGTGTCCTAGCTAATGTCACCACCCATTCCTATGTCTCTATCATCATTTGCCCCACTACTGTGCTTCTGTGTCCCCCACACTGCGATGCCCCAACCAGTGACACTCACAAGCTTCTGTGGCTCCATTCATATCCCCATCCACTCTCTTGTCCCAAGTCGTTTCACACCTGCTCCTAGGTCTCCATCATCATTTGCTCTCCTCTACTGTGCTTCCACCAGTTTCCCAACAAATGTTACTTTTACATTTGTGTGTCTTGGCCAGTGTCCCCACTGTTGTAAACAGTGTCACCACCCATTCCTGTGTTTCCATCATCATTTGCCCTCCACTATTGGGCTTTCATTAGTGTCCCCACACTTCTGTGTCCCAGCCAATGACACTCACAAGTTTCTGTGTTTCCACCCGTGTCCCAACTAGTTTCACACCTTTTCCTTTGTCTCCATCATAAATTGCCCTCCACTACTGTTCTTCCACCAGTGTTTCTACAAATGCTACTCTCACTGTTGTGTGTCTTGGCCAGTGTCCCCACCGACATCTGTGTCATAGATAGTGTTACCACCGGTTTCTATATCTCTATCATCATTTTCCCACCACTACTGTGCTTCCATCAGTGTCCCTCACATTTCTGTGTCCCAAACAAAGCCACTTTCACTCCTGTGTGTTTCAACCAGCATCCCCACCCACCCCTGTGTCCCAGCTAGTGTCACCACTTATTCCTATGTCTCTATCATCATTTACATAACACTACTGCACTTCCATCCATGTCTGTCACTGCTGTGTGCCAACCAGTGACACTCCCAAGCTTCTGTGTCTCCACCAGTGTCCCCATCCACCAGTCCCAGCTAGTGTCAGCATCCTTCCTTCTTAGTCTATCATTTGTTCTCCTTTACAGTGGTTCTATCAGTTTCTCCCACACTTCTAATTCCCAACCAGTGACACCTCTAAGCTTCTGTATTTTCACCCATGCTCCCATCCATTCCCTGTGGACGCTCTGTGTCCCAACAAGTTTAACATCTGTTCTCATGTCTCCATCATCTGCACACCACTACTATGCTTCCATCAGTGTCCCAACCACTCCCATGTGTCTTGGCCAGTATCACCATCTACTTCTGTGTCCCAACTAATGTCGCCACTCATTCCTATGTCTCTAACATCATTTGACCTCCACTACTGTGCTTCCATCAGTGATCCAACCACTGACACTCCCAAGTTCCTGAGATTTCACCACCATAAGCTCTTCACTCCGATGTCTCCAGCTGAGTCAACTGCCTCTCCGCCTCTCCACTATTCTTACTAAACTCTACTCCCATGCTTCACTAGTTTCACCCCTGTCCAGCAGAATTTGCAGCACAGACACAATCCCCACCCTTTTGTTTCCTGTGATCTTCCCAGCATCACTCATTGCTGTGTAACAATCATCATTTTGCCTTTACTCCAGCATGTGCATCAGCATCACTTGATCAAATGAGCAGGTGGGACACAAAGTGCCCCATAGCACAGTGCCATCGCTAAGTTCTAGTGAAAAGACAGTAAACAAGCAAAGCTCAGAACTTGCTTCTCCATCACCATACCAAAATACTTTGAGTAAAGAAGTAAAAGGTACTTCACTCAATCACACCGTTGCATCTTGGAGGAAAAAAAAAAACATCTTCATCCACAGTGCTCACAACCCAAACCGCTAGATTTAACTGAGCATCTCCTCAGCTACCACTGCTTGGAGCTGCATGACATTCCCTGGCCACCCTTGTGAACATATTATACCACTTATTATACCCCTGCAGAAGAACTGTGTATTGGTTTCTTGAGAGCCAAAAGAACGCTAAGCTGTGTCATGGGGGGCTGGAAGGCCTGGAGGTACTGGCCATGCTTTGAAAACACCTGAGTGGTCAGGTCAGAAAAGGTACTTCAAAGTAGAAAACCTCTTTAAAATCAACCTGTTTACTATATTTTAAAGTCCTATCCAGGAGCAATCATAAGGTGCCTCTTGTTGCCCAGGGTAGCCAGAATAGCTTCTGAGTGCCCCCGTAATCCTGATTCCATTCCATCACTAATGGCCTGACTTCCCATTCTTTGTCTTGAGATCAATGAGAGCGCTTTGAAGGCCAAAAAAGGACCCTCATTGGACTTCAATGCTTACCTTTCTAGCACTAAAATCTATTTATGACGGATACTTATATAGTGCAGTCAATTTACACAGCTTGGGGGGCAAACAAGAGGAACTTCCCTTTTTGGGTGAAGTTCCGCTTTAAGCAGATCAAGGTGTGTGTTAACTAAGAGAATTTCAGTGCAGCACATAGAGGAGGCTCTGCTAGCTAAAATAGTTAACAGGTCCACTTTACATCATACAAGATGTGTCCAGTTCTAATATTAGCTACAGATCAGAATACAGTCATAACATAGACGCAAGTCTCTCCACACATATATTAAAGGGGACAGGTTCTTCCTCCTGCCAGAAGTTCATTTCAGTTACACAGGGTTGTCCAGGGGCCACCGAGTGAAAGGGCTTCTGGGATTTGTCAGTGTAAACTCTGGATGGCCTCCTCCGAATAATAATACTTCATACACAGTGACGCTTAATACACAGAGAGAAGCAAGCTGGGGATTTCTCCTGGGATTATTCCGTGTCTTTCAGGTGACCCGTTCCAGGATAGCGGGGGCATTCCGATGTGAGCAGGTCACAGACAGGTAAAAAGAGGGACTTTTACAACAAAACTAAAACAAACTGTAACACTATAGGAGAGATAGTGACACTGATAAACAGGTGAAACTACCTTCATCTGCAAGAAAAATGGAAGATCTGATATCTATTTACAGCTGAAGATTAATCTGCTTACATTTTACCTTTCCTGGTTCCTCCCACCCCTCTCATCAAGAAGCTTGGGACTTCACTCTCTTAATCTACATGGACTATCTTTAATCCTTATGCTGCTAGCATTAGTAAATAGATAGGAAAGTAGAATATATTTACTTATTTGAAACTTTTTTTTTTTTTTTTACATTTTTTCAGTTGCTTCCTGGTTTCTTGCCTAGGCAAACAATGTCATGCATCCCTTCTGGACGGAACAGGGGTTTTCTCAGCTAAACAAGCCCTCCTGCTTGTAAGCCTGAACTAAGGGTAGATGGATTCCTGGAAGTAAATACTGCATGAATCATCTGCCCTCACTCAAATGGCTACAGCCAGAAATGCTAAGAGGGTTTTTTTCAATGTGATTTCTCAGGAAAATAAAGCATGGAGACATGGATGGATAGGGAGTTTGCTTTGAATATTAAAAGTGAATTACAGGATAATTTCTCCTTTAACCACTCGCCTACCGCGCACTTATACCCCCTTCTTTACCAGGCCAATTTTCAGCTTTCAGCACTGTCGCACTTTGATTGACAATTGCGCGGTCATGCAAGATTGTACCCATATGAAATTTTTATAATTTTTTCTCACAAATAGAGCTTTCTTTTAGTGGTATTTAATCGCCGCTGGGTGCTTTACTTTTTGTGCTATAAACAAAAAAAGTGCAAAAATTTGAAAAAAAAAAAAAAAGTTTCTTTGTTTCTATTATAAAATTTTTCAAACATGTAATTTTTCTCCTTCGCTGATGTGCGTTGATAAGGCAGCACTGATGGGCACTAATAGGCAGCACTGATGGGCCGCAATAATGAGGTGTCACGCATAGCTGGCACTGATAGGTGGCATTGACTGGAATCACTGCTGGGCACTGACTGGCGGCACTGCTAGGCATTGACTGGCGCAACTGCTGGGCACTGAGTGGCAAAACCGCTGGTCACTGACTGGTGGCACTGACTGGCTGCACTGATGGGCACAGGTGGGTGGCACTGCTGGGTGGCACAGGTGGGCGCACTACTGGGCACAGGTGGGCGCACTGCTGGGCACCGATCATCAGTGCCCTGATGATCGGTGTCGATCCCCGCTCTGACAACTGCCGGTTCTCGGCAGTACTTTCCTCACGCTCTGACAGCGTGAGGAAAATGCAGCCGAGAACTGGCAATTGCATTTCCCAGTAATCAGAGTGTCATTGGACACGGCTGATCACATGGTAAAAGGCCGCTGTGATTGGCATTTTACCACATCACGTGATCAGCTGTGTCTGTAGGACACAGCGATCACGGAGATCGTCAGGGGGCGCGCAGGAGAGCGTGTTCTGGGAGGACGTTATATGATGCCCTCCCAGAACTGGCCGGCCGCAGTGTAGCTGTCATTCGGCTACCTGCGGTTGGCAAATAAACAAAAAATAATAAATGCACTTTTTTGCAGGTTAACAAAAAGTGCATTTATTATTTTTGTTTTCTGCAGCCTCTAAAGCATTGCACCAGTAATCCGCATATCGCTGGTGCAATGCAGATCTCCTGCAGACTTGTCAGTTTCTCTGTGTGCCTGTGCATCGTACGGGCAAGCAGATACATTCAGACAGGAAAAATCAATGAATTACCACAGAGCTCCAGAGCGCAGTGGTAGTTCATTGAGAACTACAAGCTGACAGCTGCAAAGGGATTCTGGGACTTGTAGTTTTCTCATTCACAGAGAATGGAGCCCTGCGCAGCCGTGCTCTTTAAACAATTGCGACAGCTAGTTGGGTGAAAAGATCCCCGCTAGATGCCACAATGGGGGATCAGAGTGGGGTGCAGGGGCCGGTTTATTTGTAGCATGTTATATGTTACACTCTGAATATGGTTGTAACATGTTGCGAAAGGTGAACTCATCCTTTAAATAGTATTTTGCTTTGTGGTGCTCAGATGCAGTTTAGTTCCACTTAATTAAATAGTTAAAGCTTTTCCATTTTCATTACATACCTCATTTTAGACTCAGTGACCTCATCACTGGGTCTCTGTACTTTTATGCAAAGCAGGCAAGCCATGGCTGGTGGGAGGGGGAACCTGCCTCAGCACCCCTCTAAAGGGCCCTCAACCCAAATGCAAGCGGCGTTCCAGTTTTTGGGAGATGCTATACAAATATCAAGAGTGGAAGAGGCTGTATTTGCAGATAGACCACTCTAGGCAATGTCCACATGTGATGCTGGGACACTATGACTGAAGGAACTGAAATCCAATGAATGAAGGCGGCGGGCCAGAAAGTCAGGCTGGAGAGGAAAGAATAGAGAAAAACAAAGAGAGGGCGCACCGGCCTAGTGCATTACCTTAAAAATGTTTAATGAATGTAAATAATAAGTATTACACTCACAAATGATCAATAATTAAAAGGCACATCATAAAGGAACAGCTCTGGACATCCACTGTGGCTCTGAGGAAGAGGCTAGTCCTCGAAACGTGTTAGCCTTTTGGATGTCCAGAGTTCTCACTACAGACAGACACGCAGTGTGAGTTGGACAGAGCTGTTCCTTTATGATGTGCCTTTTAACCTCCCTAGCGGCCTGATTTTGTCAGTATTTCTGTGCTCAGAGCGGTACTTTTTTTGCATGGAAATATGTCGTTTTTTTATTGTAGGCCTGTCATTTTTAGGAATAACTCACTGAAATCTGTCCGAACAAGAACTTCCTGGGTATGATAAAATTCGAAACACGAAATCATAAATTATAATTTGATAATCATAAAAAATAATAATATAAAAATAATAAATTTAATTCAATAATATAATCAAACCAAAAACACTGATATTTGAAATATAGCGCCAAGTTTGCACATCGCTGAGCTCAGTCGCAGAATCGTTTTCAGTGTCTGATGACGAATTTCCCCCACGAATCATTATCACTCAATTCTGCAAGTGGTTCTGATTTACTATCGCTGTTCTCTAGCCGGTCTAAAACCGCTTTTGACCTAAAGGGACGCTTTTTGGACGCCATGGACGTTTCTCAGTTTCCAGGCAGAAAGAACAGTAAAAATGCAGGCAGGGCGCCGGACAAAGCACTCGGGACAAAATGTATGTGAAATGGTTTGATACAGGAATGTTATACTATGTGATTTTAGTGTATTTAGTGAATGTCACTTTTTGACATTTTTAAATTTCCCGCCAGTTCTGTCCCCTGTACGTCATGACGTCGCAGGGAACAGAACCCAGAAGACGGATGCCGGCATCGGTCAGAGGAGATGGCCGGGGACACTGCAGGGGGGACATCGTGGGAGCGCAGGACAAGGTAAGTGAAGAAGAGATCCCGGAGCAACGCTGCAGTGTATTCCGGAGTGTAGCTCGGGATTACCGCTTGTGGTGCTGAAACTTTACCCCGAGCTACACTCGGGAATACCTCCAGGGGGGTTAATTATTGATAATTTGTGAGTATAATACTTATTATTTACATTCATTAAACATTTTTAAGGTAATGTACTAGGCCGGTGCGCCCTCTGTTTGTTTTTCCTCTATTCAGTACTTTGGACTTCCCTGGTCCTTTCAGGGCAGCAAGGTGTGCATATCCAAAGAACTTCCATATGTGGTCTTAATGACATCGAGTCCATCCCCAAGCGCAGGAGTAACTGGGTTTTCCACTACTACACACATGGAAAGGAAAGAGCTAGATGATGCTGGACATCCTCCAGCCAGGCAATGAGGCGGAGCTCTATCTGACTTGCTGCAGCTTCTAATGCACATGGTGCGAAGCTTACAGTGTGCAGTGAAATCAGAGTAATGCAGGCCATAGATGGGTAGAAAATTGGCCGATTTTCGCACTGTTAATGGGTTAATTGGTTGGCCGTTTTTCGGGGTTTTGACACATTTTTTTTATCTGTAAAGTTGGAAACAAATTGGCCGATTTTGCCGGCAATGATGGGCGAATCGGAAGAAGAAGAAAGAAGAAGAAAGGAGAAGAAAGGAGAAGAAAGAAGAAGAAAGAAGAAGAAGAAAGAAGAAGAGGAAAGAAGGAGAGGAAAGAAGGAGAAGAAAGAAAGAGAAGAAAGAAGGAGAAGAAAGAAGGAGAAGAAAGAAAGAGAAGAAAGAAGGAGAAGAAAGAAAGAGAAGAAAGAAGGAGAAGAAAGAAGGAGAAGAAAGAAGGAGAAGAAAGAAGGAGAAGAAAGAAGGAGAAGAAAGAAGGAGAAGAAAGAAGGAGAAGAAAAAAGAAGAAGAAAGAAGGAGAAGAAAGAAGGAGAAGAAAGAAGGAGAAGAAAGAAGGAGAAGAAAGAAGGAGAAGAAAGAAGGAGAAGAAAGAAGGAGAAGAAAGAAGGAGAAGAAAGAAGGAGAAGAAAGAAGAAGAAAGAAGAATAAGAAAGAAGAAGAAAGAAGAAGACCGAAGGAAGAAGAACGAAGAAGAACGAAGAAGAACGAAGAAGAAGAACGAAGAAGAAGAAAGAGGAAGAACGAAGAAAGAAGAAGAAGAAAGAAGGAATAGAAAGAAGAAAGAAGGAGAAGAAAGAAGAAGAAGAACCAGGTGTACCCATGTGAAGGGCTGCCTTTGCCACACGCTGTTCCATCCATCTGCGTTCACGAAGTCTTATTTATATCAATCGGGAAGCAGTGGCTGCACGGATACAGCTGCTGGTCCCAATTTGACAAGACCTGTAAGTGATTCTTAACTACAGAAGAAAAAAATAAGGTCTCCCTGCCTCCCCTCTGCTGTGTGGCAGAAGTGTGTAAATCTCAGAACTGGATGGACAGCAAAACAAATCAGGTGATTATATGCATCTAATCTGTGCAATTAGCTGCTTGCCTGGAGTCCAACTTCAAGGTAATTAATACAGCAGTACGTCTTAGCTACTTATTTTTGCCACGTACATTAAATTTGCTCACAAAATGAGAATTTGTCATAAGACCAAGCTGAGATTTTGTCCCCATTTGCCCACCAGGGGCGCTGTCCTCTGCTAGAGGGACGGGGTCTCTGTGTAATCAATAGACCTGCCTTGCAGAGGTATTTTCCAACTAATTCTTCATCCACTTTGCTGTACAGATGGCCGAGGCGTGCTCCAAAAACTGTCAAAATAAAACTATTTATGGCACCTTGAAGCAGGAATGGAAAGTGCGGATGGGGGTAACTGGAGACAGAAGGTCTCTTCCACGTGAAGTAACCTCTGGATGGCCCCTCCACAGAACAGACTTCTGAGAAACACATCTTGTCACAGGCAAGTCTAGAGAGCCATGCTAAGTATCTCGGAGGGAACCGTGTCACTGGCTGGGACAGGCCCAGGCTACGCGAGGCTTGGAAAAAAAAATGAAAGGAAATTTTACACATGGAATTGTCTGGTCGAGAAGAGAACGACTAACTCTCAATCAATCAGATACCCACCTCACAAGGATTTTAGCAACATTTGTCTGATTCTTACCAGCTTTTGTACTGTAGATACGGTTTCATTTCACTTCCTGAAATCTATTGCCCATTTCAGTATGGTACAAGTACCATAATCACATGAGTTTGTGGGACTCCATAAGAAAGACTGCATTCCTTAGCAGGGATGTAGCTTCACACCAGACCCTTTGTCATGGTTATACATCCAGAGCAATACCTACATAGTACATACTATATGGCTACCACGCCATGCCGCGCCATAATATCACATGATGTAGAGCACAGTATGATGCGGGTGTAAACTGTAAGCTCCATACAAATAGGTCTGAGCTGGGAGAAGTATAGGACATCACTGGAGAAGTGGAGGGAGGGGATGGAAGAAGGGGAAAGGAAGGGAGAGAGGGTAGGGGGAGGATAGGCAAGAGGGGGAATGAAAAATAAGAGGAATGGTGGGGGGGGGGGGAATAGGAGGAATAGGAGAGAAATGGGGGGGGGGGAGGGATAGGAGGAATGGGGGGGGGAAGGGGAGGGATAGGAGGAATGGGGGGGGGGGAAGGGGAGGGATAGGAGGAATGGGGGGGGGGGGGGAAGGGGAGGGATAGGAGGAATGGGGGGGAAAAGGAGGGATAGGAGGAATGGGGGGGGAAGGGGAGGGATAGGAAGAATGGGGGGGGAGGGGAGGGATAGGAAGAATGGGGGGGGGGAGGGGAGGGATAGGAGGAATGGGGGGGGGAAGGGGAGGGATAGGAGGAATGGGGGGGGAAGGGGAGGGATAGGAGGAATGGGGAGGTTTAAAAGGAATTGAGGGGGGAGGGATAAAAGGAATTGGGGGGGAGATAAAAGGAATTGGGGGGGATAAAAGGAGTTGGGGGGGGATAAAAGGAGTTGGGGGGGGATAAAAGGAATGGGTGAGGGAGGAGGGATGGGGGGAGAGATAGGAGGAATGCGGGGGAGGGATAGGAGGAATGCGGGGGAGGGATAGGAGGAATGCAGGGGTGGGATAGGAGGAATGGGGGGGGGGAGGGGAGGGATAGAAGGAATGGGGGGGGGGAGGGATAGGAGGAATAGGGGGGGGGAGGGATAGAAGGAATGGGGGGGGGATAGGAGGAATAGGGGGGGGAGGGATAGGAGGAATAGGGGGGGGAGGGATAGAAGGAATGGGGGGGGAGGGATAGGAGGAATGCGGGGGAGGGATAGGAGGAATGCAGGGGTGGGATAGGAGGAATGGGGGGGGGGAGGGGAGGGATAGAAGGAATGGGGGGGGGGAGGGATAGGAGGAATAGGGGGGGGGAGGGATAGAAGGAATGGGGGGGGGGATAGGAGGAATAGGGGGGGGAGGGATAGGAGGAATAGGGGGGGGAGGGATAGAAGGAATGGGGGGGGAGGGATAGGAGGAATGGGGGTGGGGATAGGAGGAATAGGGGGGGAGGGATAGGAGGAATAAGGGGGGGGGAAGGATAAGACGAATGGGGAGGGAGGAGAGGGATAGGAGGAATGGGGGGGGGGGGGGAGATAAGAGGAATGGGGGGGGGGGAGAGATAAGAGGAATGGGGGGGGGGAGAGAGATAAGAGGAATGGGGGGGGGAGAGAGATAAGAGGAATGGGGGAGGGGGAGAGAGATAAGAGGAATGGGGGAGGGGGAGAGAGATAAGAGGAATGGGGGGGGGGGGGAGAGAGATAAGAGGAATGGGGGGGAGAGATAAGAGGAATGGGGGGGGGGGAGAGAGATAAGAGGAATGGGGGGGGGAGATAAGAGGAATGGGGGGGGGGGGGAGATAAGAGGAATGGGGGGGGGGAAGGGATAGGAGGAATGGTGGGGGGGAAGGGATAGGAGGAATGATGGGGGGGGGAAGGGATAGGAGGAATGATGGGGGGGGAAGGGATAGGAGGAATGATGGGGGGGGGAAGGGATAGGAGGAATGGGGGGGGGGAAGGGGATAGGAGGAATGGTGGGGGGGAAGGGATAGGAGGAATGGTGGGGTAAGGGATAGGAGGAATGGGGGGGGGGGAGAGGGATAGGAGGGGGGGAAGTGTGACATTGGCGAATAGAAGAGAGGAGGGAGGGAGAGAAGAAGAGAGGAGAGAGGGAGAGAAGAAGGGAAGTAGGGAGGGGGGAAAGAGAGGAGGGAGGACTGAGGGGGAAAAGGAAAAGAGAGAGGGGGAAAAGGAAAAGAGAGGGGGAGGAATGTAGAGAGGGGGGAAAAAGGAAAAGAGAGGGGGGGGGGAAAGGAAGGGAGGGAGGGGGGAAAAGGAGGAGGGGGAAAAGGAAGGGAGGGAGGGGGGGAAAAAGGAAGGGAGGGAGGGGGGAAAAGGAGGAAGGGAGGGAGGGAAAAGGAAGGGAGGGGGGGGAAAGGAAGGGAGGGGGGGAAAGGAAGGGAGGGGGGGAAGGAAGGGAGAGAGGAAGGGGAGAGAGAGAGAGGAAGTAAGGGGGGAGGGAGATAGGGAGGGATGTAAAAGGAGAAAGGAAGGGAGAAAGAGAGAGAGGAAGGAACAAAAACTAGTATTCACCTGTAACTAAAATATTGGTTGTCCCTTAGTCTCCTTTTTTTTTTTACAAATATAATTTTTGTATTTTGTTAATTCTGTTCCGTTATGTCCAAGACAGACGAAGACTCGGGTGTATAGTGATGTGACATTGGGGAAGACTCGGGTGTATAGTGATGTGACATTGGGGAAGACTCGGGTGTATAGTGATGTGACATTGGTGAAGACTCGGGTGTATAGTAATGTGACAGTGGGGAAGACTCGGGTGTATAGTGATGTGACATTGGGGAAGACTCGGGTGTACAGTGACGTGACATTGGGGAAGACTCGGGTGTACAGTGACGTGACATTGGGGAAGACTCGGGTGTACAGTGACGTGACATTGGGGAAGACTCGGGTGTATAGTGACGTGACATTGGCGAAGACTCGGGTGTATACTGATGTGACATTGGGGAAGACTCGGGTGTATAGTGATGTGACATTGGCGAAGATTCGGGTGTATAGTGACGTGACATTGGTGAAGACTCGGGTGTATAGTGACGTGACATTGGGGAAGACTCGGGTGTATAGTGACGTGACATTGGGGAAGACTCGGGTGTATAGTGACATGACATTGGGGAAGACTCGGGTGTATAGTGACGTGACATTGGGGAAGACTCGGGTGTATAGTGATGTGACATTGGGGAAGACTCGGGTGTATAGTGATGTGACATTGGGGAAGACTCGGGTGTATAGTGACGTGACATTGGGGAAGACTCGGGTGTATAGTGATGTGACATTGGGAAAGACTCGGGTGTATAGTGATGTGACACTGGTGAAGACTCGGGTGTATAGTGATGTGACATTGGGGAAGACTCGGGTGTATAGTGACGTGACATTGGGGAAGACTCGGGTGTATAGTGATGTGACATTGGGGAAGACTCGGGTGTATAGTGATGTGACATTGGGGAAGACTCGGGTGTATAGTGATGTGACATTGGGGAAGACTCGGGTGTATAGTGATGTGACATTGGGGAAGACTCAGGTGTATAGTGACGTGACATTGGGGAAGACTCAGGTGTATAGTGACGTGACATTGGGGAAGACTCGGGTGTATAGTGATGTGACATTGGGAAAGACTCGGGTGTATAGTGATGTGACACTGGTGAAGACTCGGGTGTATAGTGATGTGACATTGGGGAAGACTCGGGTGTATAGTGATGTGACATTGGTGAAGACTCGGGTGTATAGTGACGTGACATTGGGGAAGACTCGGGTGTATAGTGATGTGACATTGGGGAAGACTCGGGTGTATAGTGATGTGACATTGGGGAAGACTCGGGTGTATAGTGACGTGACCATGACGAAGACTCGGGTGTATAGTGATGTGACATTAAGGAAGACTCGGGTGTATAGTGATGTGACATTAAGGAAGACTCGGGTGTATAGTGATGTGACATTGGTGAAGACTCGGGTGTATAGTGATGTGACAGGAAGACTCGGGTGTATAGTGATGTGACATTGGGGAAGACTCGGGTGTATAGTGATGTGACATTGGGGAAGACTCGGGTGTATAGTGACGTGACATTGGCGAAGACTCGGGTGTAAAGTGATGTGACATTGGTGAAGACTCGGGTGTATAGTGATGTGACAGGAAGACTCGGGTGTATAGTGATGTGACATTGGGGAAGACTCGGGTGTATAGTGATGTGACATTGGGGAAGACTCGGGTGTATAGTGACGTGACATTGGTGAAGACTCGGGTGTATAGTGATGTGACATTGGGGAAGACTCGGGTGTATAGTGACGTGACATTGGGGAAGACTCGGGTGTATAGTGACGTGACATTGGGGAAGACTCGGGTGTATAGTGATGTGACATTGGGGAAGACTCGGGTGTATAGTGATGTGACATTGGTGAAGACTCGGGTGTATAGTGATGTGACATTGAGGAAGACTCGGGTGTATAGTGATGTGACATTGGCGAAGACTCGGGTGTACAGTGATGTGACATTAAGGAAGACTCGGGTGTATAGTGACGTGACATTGGTGAAGACTCGGGTGTAAAGTGATGTGACATTGGTGAAGACTCGGGTGTATAGTGATGTGACAGGAAGACTCGGGTGTATAGTGATGTGACATTGGGGAAGACTCGGGTGTATAGTGATGTGACATTGGGGAAGACTCGGGTGTATAGTGACGTGACATTGGCGAAGACTCGGGTGTAAAGTGATGTGACATTGGTGAAGACTCGGGTGTATAGTGATGTGACAGGAAGACTCGGGTGTATAGTGATGTGACATTGGGGAAGACTCGGGTGTATAGTGATGTGACATTGGGGAAGACTCGGGTGTATAGTGACGTGACATTGGTGAAGACTCGGGTGTATAGTGATGTGACATTGGGGAAGACTCGGGTGTATAGTGACGTGACATTGGGGAAGACTCGGGTGTACAGTGATGTGACATTGGGGAAGACTCGGGTGTATAGTGATGTGACATTGGTGAAGACTCGGGTGTATAGTGATGTGACCATGACGAAGACTCGGGTGTATAGTGATGTGACATTGGGGAAGACTCGGGTGTATAGTGATGTGACATTGGGGAAGACTCGGGTGTATAGTGATGTGACATTGGGGAAGACTCGGGTGTACAGTGATGTGACATTGGGGAAGACTCGGGTGTATAGTGATGTGACATTGGTGAAGACTCGGGTGTATAGTGATGTGACCATGACGAAGACTCGGGTGTATAGTGATGTGACATTGGTGAAGACTCGGGTGTACAGTGATGTGACCATGACGAAGACTCGGGTGTATAGTGATGTGACATTGGGGAAGACTCGGGTGTATAGTGATGTGACATTGGGGAAGACTCGGGTGTATAGTGATGTGACATTGGGGAAGACTCGGGTGTACAGTGACGTGACATTGGGGAAGACTCGGGTGTATAGTGACGTGACCATGACGAAGACTCGGGTGTATAGTGATGTGACATTAAGGAAGACTCGGGTGTATAGTGATGTGACATTAAGGAAGACTCGGGTGTATAGTGACGTGACATTGGTGAAGACTCGGGTGTAAAGTGATGTGACATTGGTGAAGACTCGGGTGTATAGTGATGTGACAGGAAGACTCGGGTGTATAGTGATGTGACATTGGGGAAGACTCGGGTGTATAGTGATGTGACATTGGGGAAGACTCGGGTGTATAGTGACGTGACATTGGCGAAGACTCGGGTGTAAAGTGATGTGACATTGGTGAAGACTCGGGTGTATAGTGATGTGACAGGAAGACTCGGGTGTATAGTGATGTGACATTGGGGAAGACTCGGGTGTATAGTGATGTGACATTGGGGAAGACTCGGGTGTATAGTGATGTGACATTGGGGAAGACTCGGGTGTATAGTGACGTGACATTGGCGAAGACTCGGGTGTAAAGTGATGTGACATTGGTGAAGACTCGGGTGTATAGTGATGTGACAGGAAGACTCGGGTGTATAGTGATGTGACATTGGGGAAGACTCGGGTGTATAGTGATGTGACATTGGGGAAGACTCGGGTGTATAGTGACGTGACATTGGGGAAGACTCGGGTGTATAGTGATGTGACATTGGGGAAGACTCGGGTGTATAGTGATGTGACATTGGGGAAGACTCGGGTGTATAGTGACGTGACATTGGGGAAGACTCGGGTGTACAGTGACGTGACATTGGGGAAGACTCGGGTGTACAGTGATGTGACATTGGGGAAGACTCGGGTGTACAGTGATGTGACATTGGGGAAGACTCGGGTGTACAGTGATGTGACATTGGGGAAGACTCGGGTGTACAGTGATGTGACATTGGGGAAGACTCGGGTGTATAGTGACGTGACATTGGGGAAGACTCGGGTGTATAGTGATGTGACATTGGGGAAGACTCGGGTGTATAGTGATGTGACATTGGTGAAGACTCGGGTGTACAGTGATGTGACATTGGGGAAGACTCGGGTGTATAGTGATGTGACATTGGGGAAGACTCGGGTGTATAGTGATGCCCTCTCGCTGTCCATTGAGCAGGCTGGAGGCAGAACACACAGGTGTAGCCTTGCCAGACTATGCACTGTAACTGGGATGTCTGGATTGTAAGACCAGCTGAACTGAATTACAAATCCTTTGCTGTTTGTTTTCTGCCTGGAGAGCCCTTTTCAGTCCTAATTAGTTTTTTTTTTTCTACTTCAATGACTTTGTGTTTTTATTTAGAAAAGAAATATCTACATTTCAGAACAGTGTGTTGCTTTCTTCTATTTCAAACCACTTCTTCAAAACTGTGTTTTATCAAGCTGCGGGTAATAAAAAGGGGCACATGGCGTGTTGCTGTTTATTCAGTGGATATATTGATTTAACCATTTCCTGCCAATTAAACTGCCATCATGAGAAGTTGAGGCAGATTTATCTGAAGGTAATAGAGAACAGTCTATGAGCATATGCTTGCCGCACGGCTCCCAGATCATTCCAGCCGACACACAATTCAGTGTTTACACAAAGAGCCGCCACGGCGTACGCCGTATAGATTACGTATACATGGCGAGCCCATACATTGACACAGAGCCCTTTCATCCTGCGCCGACATCAGCAAAACACTGCATCACAAACCATTCTGTACAACGGCGCTTCCTACTCCACCTTTCTGGCCCAGTCAGCAATGACAGGGGTTGTTGGGTGGAGGCGATGTATATTTTGGGGAGGTCATGAACTGTTTCAGGAAGGAACAATGTCAGTGATCCCTGAAGTATAAACTGGTGTAATCTATAGGGTGGCAGTAAGTGGGGGACAAATCAACGGAGTCTAGATCCTTGATAAACATATTATATCTGTAATTCCATCCAGGTACTTTCCAAAGCTAGAACAATATTCTGGTAGATCTGGCATACATAATAGTATGCTAACAGGTAACTGCATCCAAACAGTGGAATTCATGGCTCATGCATCTATTACTAAACATTTGAAAAAAGTCATCCTGTAAAAGAAGCATTAGGATTCTTACCAGCCTCCCGACCAGCGACTCAAGCTTCACATTCTTGCAAACCGACACCAGCCAAGAGGTCTACACAGCCCTGGTGTCAAACCTGTGGCCCTCAGACCTCAGCAGTTCTGCATTAAGGTAAAAAACCTTCTGGGTGCAGCTCCCAGCCCCCCCTTTATACTTGCCTGAGCCCCATCTTGATCCAGCAATGTGCAGGAGAGCAGCAGCTCTTACAGGTCCCTTTCTCCTCATTGGCTCTCACAGCAGCAGGAGCCATTGACTCCTGCTGCTGTCAATCACAGCCAATGAGGAGAGAGCGGGAGTTGGGGCCCAGCCAAGCGCTGTGTGTAAATAGATAATGTCCATTCACAGGAGTGTGGCTTGGGAGCGAACCTACTCGAGGGCCCCCATAGCAAGAGGCTTGCTATTGGAGGCAGTCGTCAGGGGGGAGGATCCAGGACCGCTGGCGGGGCCCAAAAAGAAAAGGATCGGGCTGCCACAGAACAGGCAAGTATGACATTTTTTTTTTAAATTACATCCTTTTTAATCCGTTTTTAATTCTGGCCAATTAAATTAAAGTGCTTTTAACCCCTAGACGCCGAGCGCACGCAAATATGTGGCCTCTCGGCATCTGGACCTTGACGCCAAGCGGCCGCATATTTGCGTGCCAGTTGAAAATACATATGTTCTGAGAGCGCGCTCCCTGCGCAATCCCAGCACGTAGGAACTGATGGGAACGTACAATATATATGTAAAGTGCTGTGTAAATTGTGATTGGCTATATAAGTACCTGAAATAAAATATGTCCATGACTCATGGAAAGATCTCGATCTCCTCTTGCGATCAGGACCTTTTCCGATCATGTGACTGCCGTGACAGCGAATCATGGCTGTCACATGACCCTAAAACCCCTCCCCGCCTCCCGGCTTCTCTTAACTATTAAAAGGCCAGGAGGCATCGGCGCAAAGGGGTTGAAGTTTGAAGGTTCTTTACCTTCATGCATTCTATGCATGAAGGTAAAAAAAAACCCCTTCTGTGTGCTGCTCTTCCCTCAGCCCCACCCAATACTCACCTGAGCCACCTTTCGTTCCAGCAATGCGTACAGGAGCCTCGGCTGTCCCGGGTCTCCCTCTCCACAATGGCTGAGACAGCAGCGGAAGCCATCCAGAATCGCAACCATTGAGCCAATGAGGAAAGAGCAGGGGATGGGGCCAAGCTGAGGCTCTAGGTGTCTTATGGGCGCATAGAGCGGGGCTTGGGAGCGAGCATACACCAGTGCTCCCATAGCAAGCAGTGTGCTATTGGGGGCACCGGTCAAGGGGGAGGAGCCCAGAGCATGGGCAAGGAACCTGAGTAGCAGAGGATTAGGGCTGTTAGGAATGGACTGGCCAGCAATGGTGGGACTCGCCTGCCTTTTGATCTGCAGTACCAGGGCTGGCCAGCGGGTGCTCCCAGCAATCAGAGACTCAACCTTTCAGCCAGCTAACACCTGGAACTGATGATACTGGTGTATTTAAGGGATGGCCAGACTTGCAGACTCTGCCTTGGTGTTGTGTTTGTCCTGGGCCCTGTATCTGTCCTGCATCCTGTTTCTGTTCCCTTGCTGACTTCTCCTGCTCTGATCCTGGCTTGTGACCCTGACCATCCCTCTGTCTGACCCTCTGTACTACGCTGCTTGCTACCTGTTCTGATCCCTGGCTTGTGACCCGGACCATCCCTCTGCCTGACCCTCTGTACTATGCTGCTTGCTACCTGCTGAACCTGGCCTGTGACCCCGACCATTCTCCGCTTGCTCCCCCTGTACCTACCTGCCCAATTGATATTGACCCGGCCTGCCTGACGACGCTTGCTTGTATATACTGTTATCTGTGGGTGGTTTGGTTTGGTTTGTTTGCACCATATTATGTTTTAGTATTGCACTGCGTTTATGTTTGTACTGTTAGTGTTAATAAATTATATTGTTTATAACATATCTGAGGTCTGCGTTTCCCTGCTTCAGTCACACACCTCTGGTCATACCTGGGAGCCCTGACAAGGGCTGCTCTGTGCAAAACCATTGCACAGAGCACGTAAGTAACAAATATTTTTAATTTAATTAAAACACAACCTTTAACATCACCTTAACACCCAAGCGATTGACGGGCCAAAATATGTTTACAAGCCTCAAGCATTTTTACTGCCAAAACACTGCTGCCAGGAGAAGAGGCGTCTAGAAGAGATGGAGTGTCCAGTGTGCATGAATGAAATGCTTAAATAGAATTTTTAGATTCCGTAAGAAAGAATGAAAAGGTGAAGTGAGGACTACAGACGTAAATCTAGAACTGCAAAACAATGTTCATGTTGGCAGTCATGTGTACGGCTGCCCTGGTGCCGGTCTAGTGCGCCAACATGGTAACGGCAGGATGGATGATGTCACAATGGCAATTTTTGGAATTGCATGCTCCATTCTCTGTAAGCACACTAGAAACAGTCTAGCACTTAATATGGCGTGTTGTGACCCGGTAGGCTACATTTTAGAGGTCTTCCATTAGTGATACCAAAAGCCCCTGGGAAGCTGAAATCAATGGCGTGTTCTCGGCAGGTATTGAACTTCTGCGTTCAATCATTTAGAAACGTGAGAAGATTAGCACTTTCCAGAGACCTCTAGGGTAAGGTGACATCACCCCGTGGATCCCCCAAACCCGCCGCTGTTCCCTAGTGCTTTCAGATAGGTTATGTGAACAGAAAGGTCTAATAAAAGGTAAATGCCAGCTACTGTAGTCCGGTGTCCTTCCTGTAATATACAGTGTATGTCATACAGCGAGGGACAGAAGTATTTGAACACCCTGCGATTTTGCAGGTTCTCCCACTTAGAAATCATGGAGGGGTCTGAAATTCACATTGTAGATACATTCCCACTCTGAGAGACAGAATGTAAAAAAAAATTCAGGAAATCACATTGTATGATTTTTAAAGAATTTATTTGTCTTGCACTGCTGAACATAAGTATTTGAACACCTGAGAAACAGCAAGAATTCTGGCTCTCAAAGACCTGTTACTGTGCCTTTAAAATGTCCATCTCTACTCCACTCATTAATCTAACTTAGTAGCACCTGTCTGAGCTCTTTAAAGACACCTGTCCACCCCACAGGCAGTCAGACGCCAACTACTACCATGGGCAAGACCAAAGAGCTGACAAAAGACACCAGAGACAAAATTGTGGACCTCCACAAGGCTGGAAAGGGCTACGGGGCAATTGCCAAGCAGCTTGGTGAAAATAGATCGACTGTTGGAGCAATTGTTAGAGAATGGAAGAGGCTAAAGACGACGGTCAGTCTCCCTCGGACTGGGGCTCCATGCAAGATGTCACCTCATGGGGTATCACTGATGATAAGAAAGGTGAGGAATCAGCCCAGAACTACAAGGGAGGAGCTGGTCAATGACATGAAGAGAGCTGGGACCACAGTTTCAAAGGTCACTGTCGGTAGAACACTACGCCGTCATGGTTTCAAATCATGCATTGCACGGAAGGTTCCCCTGCTCAAGTCATCACATGTCCAGGCCCGTCTGAAGTTTGCCAATGACCATCTGGATGATCCAGAGGAGGCATGAGAGAAAGTCATGTGGTCAGATGAGACCAAAGTAGAACTTTTTGGTCTAAACTTCACTCGTCGTGTTTGGAGGAAAAAGAAGGATGAGTTGCATCCCAAGAACACCATCCCTACTGTGAAGCATGGGGTTGGTAACATGCTTTGGGGGTGCTTTTCTGCGAAGGGGACAGGACGACTGCACTGTATTGAGGATAAATGGAGCCATTTATTGTGAGATTTTGAGCAACAACCTCCTTCCCTCAGTCAGAGCATTGAAGATGGGTCGTGGCTGGGTCTTCCAACATGACAACGACCCGAAGCACACAGCCAGGATAACCAAGGAGTGGCTCCGTAAGAAGCATATTCAGGTTCTGGAGTGGCCTAGCCAGTCTCCAGACCTAAATCCAATAGAACATCTTTGGAGGGAGCTGAAACTCTGTGTTGCTCAGCGACAGCCCCGAAACCTGACAGATCTAGAGGAGATCTGTGTGGAGGAGTGGGCCAAAATCCATGCTGCAGTGCAAACCTGGTCAGGAACTACAGGAAACGTTTGACCTCTGTAATTGCAAACAAAGGCTTCTGTACCAAATATTAACACTGATCTTCTCAGGTGTTCAAATACTTATGTTCAGCAGTGCGAGACAAATACATTCTTTACAAACCATACAATGTGATTTCCTGAATTTTCTTTTTAAATACTGTCTCTCGGAGTAGGAATGCACCTACAATGTGAATTTCAGACCCCTCCATGATTTCTAAGTGGGAGAACTTGCAAAATCGCAGGGTGTTCAAATACTTCTGTTCCTCACTGTATATAGAAATGAGACCATGACCTTTCCAGGATCTAAACAAGCCATTCCCGGCCACTACAGTGACTAGTAGTCCATGGAATTATGGAGGTCTGCTACCTAGCAGCTGCCAAAGTTCTAAGCAGCCATAATGTGTAATTGTTAGTAATTATATATATAAAAAGTGCAGCGCTAAAATTTTTTAAAATAATTCATCTAAGGAAACGCACATAGATGGGAATATGTGTGTAGACCATAAAACGTGCATTTATAGATTAAATTATTTGAAAAAGTTCAAAATATCTCGGAGGAAAATGCACCGTGGCTAAACATGCGTTTGTCATATAATTCTCAAAATGTTAAGCAAAACAAAGTTCATCAAAGTAATCTCCAGATGACGCTATTATTCCCAGTATACTTGTAATACTCAGGTGGGTGTGCAGGTAAATGGATAAAATGCGCACTCACCAGATGCACATATAAATAGCGCGTTGTATAGTATAGAGGTGGTCTGTCAGGTATCCCTTCTTAGGATGGATCTGGGTACAGCCTAGGGGTAGTTGGCCCTCCTTTTGGTTACAAGAAAGACGGTAAACTGGGATTCCCCTTTAGGAGATACTGTATGTAGATCAACCTCTTCCAGGCACTGGGATGGTCATCAGGGTATAGCTGGGAAATTAAAGTGCTGCAGCTTGGTGCAGCCAGAATACAGCTCTGACCGCGGGCAGCCTTCTCCTCCTCCTGTCTGCTCTGTATTCATTATACTACCAGCCCGGCTCCCACCATAGGAACCATGACTGCCCACAGTATTGTTAGTAATTGTATTTCCATAGAAATGTTCTCTCTGGGGAATTAAAGTGCTTTAGTCTTCTCCATAGAGTAATATGCTGCTGCTCCAGGGCGGTCTGACCCCACAATCCTCCACACCCCTCCTGCTTGGGTGCAAGCTCAGCTCGTCTTGCTGAATGCAATGGAAACTCCAAAGGACCGGACACAGCTGCACTCCAAAAGCATCTATCTTCATTGAAATGTGAATGTACCATATTACAACAAGACACCATGGGGACTGAGAAAAGTCAATGTGTTTCACACTGCTAGCGCTTAATCATGGCTCCCAAGGTGAAACGCGTCGACTTTTCTCAGTCCCCACCGTGTCTTGTTGCTGCAATACAGTGCTTTTACATTTTGATAGAGAGATGCGTTTGGAGTGCAGCTGTCCAGTCTTTTGGAGTTTTCATTGTGTTAGTCTGCTGTTGGGGCAAATGATGGAGCAGCCATCTTGGGTGCTCCCGGTAGAATATCACACTGGGGACAATATTAGACAGCAGCCAGCATGTCTTTGTAGTGTGGGAGAAAACGGAAGTACCTGGAGGAGAACCACACAATCACAGGGGGAACATGCAAACTCCATGTGTGTCCTGACCGGGACTTGAATTGATGACCCCAGTGCTGCATGGCAGATGCGCCGTGGATCGTTCACACTAGTAGTTGAGGGGCAGTGAAACGCTGCTTTGTTTTTTTTTTATTGCCTCCCAACTGCTCCCCCTTTAGCTGCACAGGCAGAGGCCTGGGTGTACACATGCTGCAAGGCCTTGCTTCACTGCCGCAATTATACCCCCTGTTGCTTTTTGATTGGTGCTCTGCAAGCGCCCCGCAACTGTGTGTGATACAAGGAGTTAAAGCAGGTGGTACAGCGCCTCCTCACCTCCTGTCAAATGCTCTCTGAGGAGCGAACCGAACGCCAATTGCTCTTCAGAGATCAAAACACATGTGCACGTGCCCTTAACCACTAAGCCACTGTGGTGCCCACTAATGTTATGTACACACAGGGGCACACTCACCATGGTCTAGACTGGGGTACTGAATTAAAATTCACGGAAGTCCGATCAGTAAAATTTTATTCTAGTGGAGTACCTTCACAACACCTCCCACAGTGGTGTCCTCTGCCCCCCTTGTCACATCTCAACCCCCTGCAACTCTGCCCCCTTTCACATCACAGCCCTCTGCACCCATGGCACTCCTTCACATTACACAACACCCTGAAGCTCTGCCCCCTTAACATCACAGCCCCCTGCACCCGTGGCACCCCTTCACATCACAACCCCCTGCACCCGTGGCACCCCTTCACATCACAACCCCCTGCACCCGTGGCACCCCTTCACGTCAAAACCCCCTGCACCTCTGGCTCTTCTTTACATTACACAGACCCCTGCACCTCTGGCACCCCTTCACATCACAGCCCTCTGCACCCATGGCACCCCTTCACATCACAGCCCCCTGCACCCATGGCACCCCTTCACATCACAGCCCCCTGCACCCATGGCACCCCTTCACATCACAGCCCCCTGCACCCATGGCACCCCTTCACATCACAACCCCCTGCACAAGTGGCACCCCTTCACATCACAGCCCTCTGCACCCATGGCACCCCTTCACATCACAGCCCCCTGCACCCATGGCACCCCTTCACATCACAGCCCCCTGCACCCATGGCACCCCTTCACATCACAACCCCCTGCACAAGTGGCACCCCTTCACATCACAACCCCCTGCACCTCTGGCACTTCTTTACATTACACAGACCCCTGCACCTCTGGCACCCCTTCACATCACAGCCCTCTGCACCCATTCACATCACAGCCCTCTGCACCCATGGCACCCATTCACATCACAGCCCTCTGCACCCATGGCACCCCTTCACATCACAGCCCCCTGCACCCATGGCACCCCTTCGCATTACACAGACCCCTGCATCTATGGCACCCCTTCACATTACACAGCCCCCTGCACCCATGGCACCCCTTCACATTACACAGCCCCCTGCACCCATGGCACCCCTTCACATTACACAGCCCCCTGCACCCATGGCACCCCTTCACATTACACAGCCCCCTGCACCCATGGCACCCCTTCACATTACACAGACCCCTGCATCTATGGCACCCCTTCACATTACACAGCCCTCTTCTCCCATGGCACCCCTTCACATTACACAGCCCCCTGCACCCATGGCACCCCTTCACATTACACAGCCCTCTGCACCCATGGCACCCCTTTCACATCACAGCCCCCTGCACCCATGGCACCCCTTCATATCACAGCCCTCTGCACCTCTGGCACCCCTTTACATTACACAGCCCCACGGCGCACAGAGATCCAGTGATGATGTCTACAAAGAAGTATGACAGGAACAGGGAAAGATTTGTGTATTTTTAGCATATTGATATGGGGGGAAAGGAAACAATTGGATTAAACATCAGCCTCTGCCCTGTTTCACATTGATGCGGAATTCACAGCGTTTTCAGTGCGAATTCCGCACCGCATCAGAATGGCATTCATGCAAACCGCTGCGGGTGTGTATGTTAAGTTAACAACACCCTGAAAGCGGTCTGCAAAACGCGGTGCAATGTGCAGAATCAGATCCCATAGGTGTGAATACCCATGCAATCCGATTCTAACGCAGACCCAAAAAAGGGTCCTGAATTTAAATTCTGCACCGCATCAGAATCGCACCCCGTTCACGAGAACCGCTGCAGGTGTGTATGTTAAGTGAACAACACCCCAAAATCAGTATGCAAAACGCGGTGTGATGTGCAGAATCGGATCGCATAGGTGTGAATACCCATGCGATCCGATTCTAGTGCGGACCCAAAAAAGGGTCCTGCATGTTTTTGCGATGGGCACGATTCTAGCTCCAATCGCACCGCACGCAAATCACATGCGATATACCGCACCGCATATATGTGCACCCAGGCTTTAAATCTGGAAAGGCAGAAAAACCCTGCATAGATGAAATGTTTGCCCTTTCTGTCGCTGATTAATTCTTCTCACTCCTAGAGCTGCGGGTGCTTTTTTTTTAATTAATAATAATAAAAAAAAAAAAAAACACAACAAAAATGACAGGTTTGCCTTTTCATATCTCGACAGATCATAAAACAGATACAGTCACTCTGTGGTGGAATGAGGAACACGTATTAGTGAGAACAGACGATTGCCAGGACATCGTGAAGAGGTGAAGGAGACGCGTTTCATTTTGGCGCTGCGGATCGCAATAACCTGATCTAGTTTTCCCCGGAGGTCCCGAGCGCCGCGGCAGAACGAGGTGCGCCCTCTCTTTATGTGCCGAGTGTCTGGCCAGCCGCGCTCTCCCCTCTCTCTCTGCCTGTGCCAGGCGGCAGCCGAGCGTTCGGGCATATCGCTCCATAATATCACTTGCATGGCTGTGAGGCAGAGAGAGCCCTTTCAATGTTTGATGTTCGGCTAATTGTGATACAAGCTGTCTGCCTGCCAAACACAAATGGTGCCTGGAGGCGGAACGCCTGCTGTGAATTGTTCACCCAGAGTGATCAAACCGTTTCAAGAGCGGCGATAAGTAAAAACTACTTAGTGCAACATGTGTACCTGGCAGGGTTTACTGGAGCAACAGATCAGATCCTCCACAGGAGTATATAAACACGGCACTCGCTAGGGATCAAAGCACATTTTATTTTACCCGCCGATCTGAAATGGGTTTTTTTTTTTTCCTTTTGGCAAAAGCCCCATGTGCAGGCCCAAAATATTTTACCCCAATGGGGCATCCGATCACTAAACAGACTAATGCAAATATGTACATGTTCATACGGTGCTTGTGTTATTCAACATTGCAGTGGGAATGGAGTGACAGGGTCAGTCCACCCAAAACTGATATTTCAGTAAGGGCTCCATGTACACGGGGCGTTTGGAAAACTCTTCTGAACGATGGAAACTGACTTGCGGAAAACGTAGGTTAAAAAATGTTAAAAAAACGTTAAAAAAAGTCTGTTTAGCCGCGTTTGCATACCGTGTTTATGTTTTGAAGAGTTTTTAAAAGATAACCTCAGGAGACCTTCCCAAATGGGCAGAATGCAGTAAAAAAATAAGAGTTTCAGACATTTTGAGAGAAATAGAGAGAGCAGAAGCAGAGACAGCAGTATGTGTTGAGATGACCTGTCTTTTCTGGTTGTAGTCACTATGGCTCCCATCATGAGCATAATGCGGCGCATTCTACCATTTTTTCCTTTATGCGAAACCTGGAACTGACTGCGCCGGTGTACCGGGTCCATTTGAATACATGGAAAACGCTTTGCATGCATTTCTGATGATGAAAAAAGGATCTGGACATGGAACAGTTAAACACTTCTAAATGCAAACGCTTCTAAATGCAGTTAACCGCGTTTACACGTGTTTGGAACGCCAGTAAAATCTACTCCTGAATGCAAGTTTGGTGCGTTCAAAAAAACAACTGTAAACTCAACTGCCTGTAAATGACGATGTGTACATGGACACATAGGAAACATTAGGGGGAGTTCAGGGGCTGCTGAAAAAAACGCTGAACAGCTCCTGAACGTCCGTTTATCAGCTGCAGTGTACATGGACCCTTAAGCTCCCTGACAGTCTCGAGGATTCTATTGGTGAGATCTATGTGCCAAATTCCCAGGTCTGCAAACCTGCTGTGGCCATAGAGAGGGGTTCCCACCATCCCTGCGGGACTTTCCTTATTCATTCTAATTCACTGAGAGTATAACCTTGCTTTCTTTGTGACCCCAAAACCTTGTGTTACATACTACCGACCTCTACATTTTGCATTACTTAATCCTGACCCTTGTACTTTGTGTTATATACTACTGACCCCTGTACTTTATGTGTTATATACTACTGACCCCTGTACTTTGTGTTATATACTACTGACCCCTGTACTTTATGTGTTATATACTACTGACCCCTGTACTTTATGTGTTATATACTACTGACCCCTGTACTTTATGTGTTATATACTACTGACCCCTGTACTTTGTTATATACTACTGACCCCTGTACTTTATGTGTTATATACTACTGACCCCTGTACTTTGTGTTATATACTACTAACCCCTGTACTTTGTGTTATATACTACTGACCCCTGTACTTTATGTGTTATATACTACTGACCCCTGTACTTTATGTGTTATATACTACTGACCCCTGTACTTTGTGTTATATACTACTGACCCCTGTACTTTGTGTTATATACTACTGACCCCTGTACTTTGTTATATACTACTGACCCCTGTACTTTGTTATATACTACTGACCCCTGTACTTTATGTGTTATATACTACTGACCCCTGTACTTTATGTGTTATATACTACTGACCCCTGTACTTTATGTGTTATATACTACTGACCCTTGTACTTTGTTATATACTACTGACCCCTGTACTTTATGTGTTATATACTACTGACCCCTGTACTTTATGTGTTATATACTACTGACCCCTGTACTTTATGTGTTATATACTACTGACCCCTGTACTTTATGTGTTATATACTACTGACCCCTGTACTTTGTGTTATATACTACTGACCCCTGTACTTTGTGTTATATACTACTGACCCCTGTACTTTGTTATATACTACTGACCCCTGTACTTTGTTATATACTACTGACCCCTGTACTTTATGTGTTATATACTACTGACCCCTGTACTTTATGTGTTATATACTACTGACCCCTGTACTTTATGTGTTATATACTACTGACCCTTGTACTTTGTTATATACTACTGACCCCTGTACTTTATGTGTTATATACTACTGACCCCTGTACTTTATGTGTTATATACTACTGACCCCTGTACTTTATGTGTTATATACTACTAACCCCTGTACTTTGTGTTATATACTACTAACCCCTGTACTTTGTGTTATATACTACTGACCCCTGTACTTTATGTGTTATATACTACTGACCCCTGTACTTTATGTGTTATATACTACTGACCCCTGTACTTTATGTGTTATATACTACTGACCCCTGTACTTTATGTGTTATATACTACTGACCCCTGTACTTTATGTGTTATATACTACTGACCCCTGTACTTTATGTGTTATATACTACTGACCCTTGTACTTTGTTATATACTACTGACCCCTGTACTTTATTATATACTACTGACCCCTGTACTTTATGTGTTATATACTACTGACCCCTGTACTTTATGTGTTATATACTACTGACCCCTGTACTTTATGTGTTATATACTACTAACCCCTGTACTTTGTGTTATATACTACTAACCCCTGTACTTTGTGTTATATACTACTGACCCCTGTACTTTATGTGTTATATACTACTGACCCCTGTACTTTGTGTTATATACTACTGACCCCTGTACTTTGTTATATACTACTGACCCCTGTACTTTGTTATATACTACTGACCCCTGTACTTTGTTATATACTACTGACCCCTGTACTTTGTTATATACTACTGACCCCTGTACTTTGTTATATACTACTGACCCCTGTACTTTGTTATATACTACTGACCCCTGTACTTTATGTGTTATATACTACTGACCCCTGTACTTTATGTGTTATATACTACTGACCCCTGTACTTTATGTGTTATATACTACTGACCCCTGTACTTTGTTATATACTACTGACCCCTGTACTTTATGTGTTATATACTACTGACCCCTGTACTTTATGTGTTATATACTACTGACCCCTGTACTTTATGTGTTATATACTACTAACCCCTGTACTTTGTGTTATATACTACTAACCCCTGTACTTTGTGTTATATACTACTGACCCCTGTACTTTGTGTTATATACTACTGACCCCTGTACTTTGTTATATACTACTGACCTCTGCACCCTATGCTACATACTACTGACCTCTGAAATATGCATTACTTACTCAAGACCCCTGCACTTGGTGTTACATACTACTGACCTCTGCATTCTGCATTACTACTGGCCCTTCACTGTGCATTACATACTACTGACCTTTGAACTCTGCATGACTTACTTTTGACCCCTATAAAGTGTGTTGCATACTACTGACCTCTGCTTTACATTCGACTCACCACTGAACACTGCATTACATCTGGCCCTTGCACTGTGTGTTACAGAATACTGACCTCCTCACCCTACGTTAGATTCTACTGACCTCTAAACTCTACATTACTTACTCTCGACCCCAGCACAGTTTGTTACATACCACTAACCTCTGCTTCACATTCTACTGACCTCTGAACTCTGCATTACTTCTGACTCATGCACTGTGTTACATACTACTATCCTCTAAACTCTGCATTATGTACTCCTGACCACTGCACTCTACATTACTTACTCCTGAGCCTTGCACTGTGCTACATGCTAGTGACTTAAGATCTTTGTGTTAGTCCTGCACTATGTACTCCTGACCTCTGAATCACCTACTCCTGACCCCTGCATTGTGTTGAATACTACTGACTTCTGCATTGTGTTGAATACTACTGACCTCTGCATTGTGTTGAATACTTCTGACCTCTGCATTGTGCTGAATACTACTGACCTCTGCATTGTGCTGAATACTACTGACCTCTGCATTGTGTTGAATGCTCCTGACCTCTGCATTGTGTTGAATGCTACTGACCTCTGCATTGTGTTGAATGCTACTGACCTCTGCATTGTGTTGAATACTACTGACCTCTGCATTGTGTTGAATACTCCTGACCTCTGCATTGTGTTGAATACTACTGACCTCTGCATTGTGTTGAATACTCCTGACCTCTGCATTGTGTTGAATACTCCTGACCTCTGCATTGTGTTGAATACTCCTGACCTCTGCATTGTGTTGAATACTACTGACCTCTGCATTGTGTTGAATACTACTGACCTCTGCATTGTGTTGAATACTACTGACCTCTGCATTGTGTTGAATACTACTGACCTCTGCATTGTGTTGAATACTACTGACCTCTGCATTGTGTTGAATACTCCTGACCCCTGCATTGTGTTGAATACTCCTGACCCCTGCATTGTGTTGAATACTCCTGACCTCTGCATTGTGTTGAATACTACTGACCTCTGCATTGTGTTGAATACTACTGACCTCTGCATTGTGTTGAATACTACTGACCTCTGCATTGTGTTGAATACTACTGACCTCTGCATTGTGTTGAATACTCCTGACCTCTGCATTGTGTTGAATACTACTGACCTCTGCATTGTGTTGAATACTACTGACCTCTGCATTGTGTTGAATACTACTGACCTCTAAAATGACTTACTCCTGATGTCTAAACTCTGTATAACTTGCTTCTGACCTTTGTTATAGACTACTGACCTACAAACTCTGGATTGCTTACTCCTGACCCCTGCATGTGCTACTACTTAACCCAACACTATTTGTTACTTACTCATGATGCCTCTGAACTCTTCAAGCCTTCCCTACTGTTTAATGGGGCTTGCTAGGTTATCACCTTAAAAATGTGCTGGGCTCTGGTGA